>NC_135183.1:14380839-14400839 GCF_041146795.1 Maylandia zebra
AAAAAAAACCCACGTGACGGCTCGCGATAAGGAGCCGGCTCGCGTCGTTCACGTCAAAGAGTCGGCTCTAAGAGCCATTTCGTTCGCGAACGACCCATCACTAATGACTGCACATTTACGCCGACATCATCCTAGTGCAAAGACAAAAACAACAAGCATGCTACTAACTTTAGCCGAGTCATTTAGACAGCTGTTAGCACATGATTCTCCTTATGGGGACCTGATATGTTTAATATGCTGCTGAGAATATAGCCCAGAAGAAGCGGATAGTATAGCTTTTATTTTGGAAAGAGCCATTTCTCTGTAATAAACTCTCTTTTCCAAAGATGAGTGATTCCTCAATCAGATACAGGGCTCGCAATATCGCTAGCCCGACGTCCTGGGGCTAGCGATTTTTTCAGTCGGGCTACCAAAATCTATCTCTTCCCTGCCTGTCGGGCTATTGTAGGAAGGAAAAATATATGTCAATGCTTTTGCATTCTTTCGGAAATGTAGCTGGGTAATTATGTCATTGGCATCGGTGAGCCACTGTCAATATGTGACATATTGAAATCGCGTTTGAATTTGCGCTTGTTTTTTTGCTTTCACTTTGCAAGCGTGCGAACTGTGTATAGAGAGCGACAGCACTGATCTGTGAGTGATGATAATTTGTGCACCAATTCCTCTGACATCGTCTTATTAATCGTTAGCTTACTATGCAAACATGACAAGTGAAATCTCCCGCAGCAAGCTTAAACATGTGAGAGGTTGATCGTGCAGAGAATCGCTGAGCTTATGTGAGTCCGTGTGTAAAAGGAGCAGGATATTTATTTTAGTTCTGCTGAGCCAAATAAGACAGGTCAGGGTGAAGAAGTGACAGCCAAAGAAAAGCTTACCAAAAAACGGAGAAGTTATGACAAATCAGACTATAAGTCAAAAAGAAAGTGCAGCTTTATGGTTTCATGGACAAAATAATTTCTGTGGCTGCAATATGACGAGCTAAATAACCAGGGCTGCACATAAGTGGTCCGCAGGTGCGCATTCGCTGTCAAAATAAAAAACACCCACAAGGGTTAGGGTTAAATTTAAAAACTGTACTTTTGAGTTAAAATATATATTTATAATTTTAATAAATGACAAATTAAAAAGGCATGAACATTTTTTTGTATCGAAAAAATATCGAACCGTGACACCAAAGTATCGAACCGAACCGAACCGTGAATTTTGTGTATCGTTGCACCCCTAATATATATATATATGTATATATATGTTTATATATATATATATATATATATATATATATATATATATATATATATATATATATATATATGTATGTATATATATATACCTACACCTACCACGATTACCGACACTAACAGGCTGATCTACAATACGGCAGCAGTGATCAGTGAGATGCTTGGCTACAAGTTGAACAGCCACAAGGGGCAGTACCCTCCATGGAGAAGGAGGCTAGAGAACAAGATCAAAGTAGCACGGGGGGAGGTTAGCCAACTAACGGAGTTGCAGAAAGGTGCGACAAAGAGAGATAGAAGGCAGGAGAATAAACCAGCTGTTCTCCACAGAACCAGCAAAGGTGTACTCTCAGTGGCAAGGGAACAATAAGAGAACAGCACCACCAAGGCTGGAGACGGAGCAATACTGGAAGAGCATATGGGAGAAGGACGCAACCCATAACGGCAATGCTCAGTGGCTAGTGGATCTGAGGGCAGACCACAGTGACCTCCCTGAACAGGGTCCAGTAACCATCACAGTGGCAGATATCCAAGAAAGGGTCTCCAGTATGAACAGTTGGATAGCACCAGGGCCCGACATGGTTCACGCCTACTGGCTAAAGAAGCTGACTGCACTCCACGAACGTCTGGCAGCACAAATGAACCAGCTGCTAGTTAACGGGAGACACCCGGAATGGCTAACCGAAGGTCGGACGGTCCTGATCCCCAAGGACCCCAAGAAGGGATCGGTCCCCTCCAACTACTGACCAATAACCTGCCTCAGTACTACATGGAAGCTCCTGTCAGGCATCATATCGGCTAAGATGAACAGGCACATGGGTCAATACTAGAGATGGCACGATACCACTTTTTTATGTCCGATACCGATACCGATATCATAAATTTGGATATCTGCCGATACCGATATGAATCCGATATAGTGTTTTTTAATCAACAAAACTGTTTTTTAAAATATCTTGCTGCATTTTGCAAGTCTGCAAGTTCATACTCAAGTTTAAAACAACAACTACACTAAAGCTATTCTGTTATACCTGTATACAAAAAAAATATTTCATAGTTCAGCAATACTGATCAATCTAATAAACTTAGACCTACACCATCCTCCCTATTCTGATATTTTAAAGAGTACTTAGCGTAAATATTAAGCAACCTAACTAATAGGGTTCCAACTCCCAGCAACAACAAAAAGAAATAAATAAAAAATAAGGAACCACCCCTCACGCGCCACCTCATGATGCTTAATCGACGTAATCAACCTTAATTTGATGCAGTGTGAAAAAAAATGCACAGAAATCAATTATTTTTCAAGAAATATTAAATAGATTCAACATCTTTCTTCAACAAAATTGCAGACTGCACAGATGGTACCTTCCCAAAGTAAAAAGTACTATAGCTTACTAGGGTATATTAGACTTAATAGTCACTATATACAGTAATTGACTTCTATTCATTTTACATCAAATTAAAACTTTGGGTGTCAGATAATTATTTATTAAAAGCTCGACATTTTAAATGAGAATAAGAAAGAAAAGTATGTCTTTGTGCCCCCTTTTCCCTGTTCATGCCCTATCGGCCCCCCTGGCTAAACTTTGCTAGATCCGCCCCTGCACAGTTACCAGCGTCAGCTACGTAGAAAAAGATCCTGGTGTAGAAAGAAATATTAAATAAATTCTAACAACAGCTTATCAAGCTTAAACGTGCTGCTGTTGTTCAGCCGCTGGTTTCCTCTTTCTGGTGCAAAGTGGGCCAAAAACAAACAAGAGACACGGACTCGCGACAGAAAAGCCGATCAGCTGATCATTTAAGCAGTTTCATGATTGAAGTAGCAGCCGGAGAGCGAGAGGCAGTCGCTTGTTAAGCTTAACGTGGGAATGCTTTACAAACATTCAGAGATGGACTTACACACTTGCTTTACTTCTCTCGGGGATAACTTTGTCGGAGATGAAATGCCAGGTTGCTAGCGAAGCTCCACATGCTATCCAGACCACCGACAGGTCCGGCATGCCACAGCTGCTCTATCACGTGATGCATACTGCTCCGACTGCTAACGTTCTGAGGTGAGTTACGGCGTGTTGCAAGTTTTGTGAGGTGCTTTCGTGATATTTAATGGATCGGATTACATTTTTTATTTTTCTCCGATATCCGATCCAGTAATTTAGGTCAGTATCGGACCGATACCGATACGTAATATCGGATCGGTCCATCTCTAGTCAATACATGAGCGGGACACAGAAAGGAATTGGCAAGAATACCAGAGGCGCAAAACACCAGCTACTGGTAGACAGAACAGTCAGCCGAGACTGCAAGACCAGACTGACCAACCTGTGCACTGCCTGGATTGATTACAAGAAGGCCTACGACTCAATGCCCCACAGCTGGATACTGGAATGCCTAGAATTGTACAAGATCAATGGGACCCTAAGAGCCTTCATCAGGAACTCAATGGGGATGTGGCGTACAACACTAGAGGCCAACTCCAAGCCCGTAGCACAAGTCACCATCAAGTGCGGGATCTACCAAGGAGATGCTCTGTCCCCACTGCTGTTCTGCATAGGCCTGAACCCCCTCAGTGAGATCATTAACAAGACTGGCTACGGATACCGACTACGAAACGGAGCAGTTGTCAGCCACCTCCTGTACATGGATGACATCAAGCTGTATGCCAAGAGTGAACGAGACATCGATTCACTGATCCACACTACCAGGCTATACAGCAATGACATTGGAATGTCGTTCGGACTGGAGAAGTGTAGTTGGATGGTAACAAAGAGAGGGAAGGTAGTCAGAACTGAGGGGATTGAACTACCAGAAGGCAACATTGCAGACATAGAGGACAGTTACAAGTACCTGGGGATCCCGCAGGCGAATGGGAACCATGAAGAGGCCGCTAGAAAAGCTGCAACCACCAAGTACCTGCAGAGGGTCAGGCAAGTCCTGAGGAGTCAGCTGAATGGTAAGAACAAGATCCGGGCCATCAACACCGTGATCAGGTACCCTGCTGGGGTAATAGGCTGGCCAAAGGAGGAGAAGCCACTGACATAAACACAAGAAAGCTCCTTACCATGCATGGAGGGTTTCACCCCAAGTCCAGCACCCTGAGGCTGTACGCTAAGCAGAAGGAAGGGGGCTGGGGACTGGTGAGTGTCAGCACCACAGTCCAGGATGAGACAACGAACATCCAAGAATACATTGGGAAGATGGCCCCAACTGACCGAGTGCTCGGTGAATACCTCAGGCAGCAGAAACCCAAGAAAGGGGAGGGAGACGAGGAACCATCATGTAAGGACAGGCCCCTGCACGGTATGTACCACCGGCAGATAGAGGAGGTGGCTGATATCCAGAAATCCTACCAGTGGCTGGACAAAGCTGGACTGAAAGACAGCACAGAGGCACTAAGCATGGCAGCACAAGAACAAGCTCTGAGTACAAGATCCATAGAGGCTGGGGTCTATCACACCAGGCAAGACCCCAGGTGCAGGCTGTGTAAAGATGCCCCAGAGACAATCCAGCACATAACAGCAGGGTGCAAGATGCTAGCAGGCAAGGCATACTTGGAACGCCATAACCAAGTGTATAGTGTACAGGAACATCTGTGCCGAGTATAACCTGGAAGTCCCGAGGTCAAAATGGGAGATGCCCCCAAGGGTGGTGGAGAATGACCGAGCTAAGATCCTGTGGGACTTCCAGATACAGACGGACAAAATGGTGGTGGCTAACCAACATAGTGGTGGTAGACAAACAGAAGAAGACGGCCGTAGTGATTGATGTAGCGGTTCCGAATGACAGCAATATCAGGAAGAAGGAACACGAGAAGCTGGAGAAATACCAAGGGCTCAGAGAAGAGCTCGAGAGGATGTGGAGGGTTAAGGTAACGGTGGTCCCCGTGGTAATCGGAGCACTAGGTGCGGTGACTCCCAAGCTAGGCGAGTGGCTCCAGCAGATCCCGGGAATAACATCGGAGATCTCTGTCCAGAAGAGCGCAGTCCTGGGAACAGCTAAGATATATATATATATATATATATATATATATATATATATATATGTATATATGGCATTTGATTAATGACCCTCAACTGACCCAATATGCCCAATGAATCTTAAATACATATACTTTGCAGACTTCTTTGAAATGGAGATAAAACTTTAATTTGTGTATCAGTGATGCTTGCTGGCCAGTATGTACTGTTTTTTTCCTCTGGTCTTAATGTTAACTGACATGATGCTAACTTGACTGTTGGGGATTCCTTTTTTGCCTAGTGCATGGATGTCAAACATAAAGTCAGGACTGGCCCACTGGAGTCCAATACAACCCACTGAATGCATATGCAAATAATAGGAACTGCAAAAGGTAGGTATTTTGCAGCCCAGGGCACTGTGTTACATTGCGTTCACCGTGAATTAACAAATAGGTAACTGAAATAACTGAGATAACTTCTTTGCACTAAAAGAATGGGGAACAATTGGGAGCCATTTTGTTTTTTTTGTTTTTTTTATTTGTTTGTAGCTCTCTTCACGACAACACAGACAGAGGTCGGTTCTTTGAAATGGCCGTTTATTACTTGGACTTTCTCTCCCCCTTAGCTTCACCATTGCCAGTATGTCAATACGCCGATACACTGTGAGAACTGGTTACGAGTGAACAGTACAATCCAATTAGCAAAGTTACAGTACACATATTAAGTCCAAACACAAATAAAAACATTTCTCAAATGACAAATACCTCGTTGACTGCTTGTCCTGAAAATAAGTCATTAAGTCCTTGTGTTACTAAAAGGTTTTCTTTTAGTAAATCTTTCGCTTAACACGCTTCATGAGAGACAGCTGCTCCCTCGCAGTCCATGAAAAGTCTCGTGTACTCTCGTTAAGGGTATTCTCACGAGACACTAGCTCTTACATATTACACATGTACATTTCAAATAAAGACATTTTAACACAAACTATATATATTCATGAAATTGTTTAACTAATTATAAATCAATCATGCACATCATGAACTCTACACAGAACATTTTTAACAGCATTTACAGGTTGGATACTTGGCGTGCATCAAGTCAATTATTAGGCAGTAGTTTTAGTGGTTTAGTGGTTATTTATCGGCTTGTATTATGTGCCCAATGAACACCACCATTATTTTGAAAAATACATTTCAAAACCAAACAGATTTTCTGAGATTTATTGAAAGAAACCTTTGCACCAGGATCAATAGCTTAACAGTCATTGCACCAGCAATGATACCGAAAGGAAAAATAACAGCTCATTCATACTTATTGGTGAATAAAATCTTTGTCTATTCACACTGTGGGGAGATTTCTTCCCACTGCCACAGTCACCTGTCTGATAGCAAAGACACACAAAGTGCGCCATGACCTTGAACACAGCTTACAATTAGTTGACTTCTATGTTAGCACACACACTCTTTTCATACAAGGGAATAACTTTTTAGAAGAAAGTCATAGAGTTTGAAAGGTGAAACACAAATATTTCACTAGTACATTACACTGCTGATGATTTTCCTTTGTTAGCCTGCTGCAGCATTATGTGTGTCTGTGTGTTGCAGCCATAGTGTTTCCAGATTCAGCTAGCTAACAAGCCTTCCTCCATGCTTGTTTTAGAGATCATGAATTAAAGACTAAACAGGGGAGAGTCCAGAAACATATGGGTGACATTAGAGTGGCTACCTCTATTTTTTTTTTTTCCATTCTCTGGTTTTCTCTGTAATTTGTCACCATTTCTGCTTCAGTTCTCACTATGTCACAATCAGGTTTTTACTGCAAAGTTATCTCAAATCTTTTCACAAAAACAATGTTTTTGTTGAACTTTTAGTCAAAATCCTTTTTAACATTTTAATTGTGGTATTTCATGGATCACGAGATTTTATACAAGGCAATTTGAACCAGATGAGTGCAGCGTATAATAACATCAAAGTTTAGAAATCATCTTGAAACATTAAAAAAAAGAAAAAGATGGGTTAATTCAGTTTTGTCCCCAGTCAGGCAAATATTAACTGTGGAAAGCCTTCCATTTAACTGTCACAGGTGTCTGCTGATTCAGCTAATCGATACTATGTGTTTTCTCCAAGAAGCAGATGCATCTGCCAACCTGCCAGGGTAGGACATAAATGCAGAAAAATTGCATGTTAAATTTAAATGCCAACAAAACATATGCCTCATTATAACTGCTCCAGTTTGGAGCCCAACTAGTCCCAAGGTAAGGAGCTAAATCAAGTGTATCATATGGCAGCAGCTGATCTCAGCTCTGTGGGTTTCATCATCAAGTCCACAGAATTAGTTGATTTGCAGAACAAAGCACATCTGCTGAGCTGCTGTAGTGAGAGAATGAACTAGATTTCTATTGGCTCTGTGAGAAAAGAACCCTAAATTGTTTGAGCTAATTAAAAGTAGAAAAAGTCATCCCCTCTTCACAGGATTCAAGCACATGCAATACCTGAAGTCAACACTGGCTTTGAGTGTACTCCTAGTGCTGTTGTCAAGGCTGAATAAATTTAGAGGCTTGTATCTGGAAGGGCATCCAGTGTATAATCTGGGCCAAGTCAGACATGTAGATCATACAGAATGACATTTCCATTCCTTGAAACCAGTGTTGAGTTCCATTCAGTTCAATTTTATTTATTTAGCACCAAATCACAACAACAGTTGCCTGAAAGCTGAAGGCTCTGCCTCCCACTTACTTCTAAATACTCTAGGAACCACAAGTAAGCCTGCAGTCTGAGAGCAATGTCCTCTAATGGGATTATATGGTATTATAAGGTCATTAAGATAAGATGGGGCCTGCTTCTTACTTGGGAATTTAAATTCAATTCTGGAATTAACAGGGAGCCGATGAAGAGAAGGGAATATAGGAGAAATATGCTCTCTCTTTCTATTCTCTGTCAGTACTCTTGCTGCAGAAAAGGTGGGATTGTCAAGGAGATGAAAAAGTAAACAGGAGTACTGGGAAGCCAAGAAGAGAAAGAGATGATATAGAAAAAGGGAAATGCTTCCAGTGAGTTTTATGTGAGGATGGACACTACAAAATGAGAATAGGAGTTATACTGACTGGCTAGGCAAAGAGATCAAGCTGGAAAGGATGTGCTTTGAAGAGGATGATGAGTGGGAAGGTGGTTTGTCCAGATCACATACCTGTGAAGGAATGAAGATGTCTAAGAGAGAGGATAGAAGACCAAATTGTTTAACACAATCTTGAGTCATACCATCAAGATATGGGAAAGAGCTGTTAAAGCTAGGTTAAGAAGAGAGCTGAGTATCAGTGAGTAGAAGTACTCCTACATGCTGAGAAAGAGCACTACAGGTTAGGAGTTACGCTGTGTTTTTGTGGATCTAGTGAAAGCATATGATAGGATGAGAGAAACTGTGATGCTGCATAAGGAAGGAGTAGCAGAGACGTATGTGAGGGTGGTGGAGGACATATATACAGTAATGACAGTGTGACAGTTGTAAGATGTGCAGTAGGATTGACAGATGGGTTCAAAGTGAACCTCTTCCTGTTTGTGGTGGTGATAGACAGGTTGACTGACGAGGTCAGGCAGGAGTCTCTGTGAACCATGATGTTTACAGACTATATTGTTTTGCACTACATCCTAGTGAGAGCAGGGAGCAGGTGGAAGAGAGCCTGCAGGGATGGAGGTATTCTCTGAATTGAAGAGGAATGAAAGTCGGCAAGGCAAAGCACGACAGAATACGTGTGTGAGTAAGAGGGAAAGGTGAATATGCAAAGCCTAGAGATAGTAAAGATTGACGAGTTTAAAAAAACGTGGTTCAACTATTCAAAAGTAGCGCAAGAGAGGTGGAAATAAGTGCAGGCAGAGTGGAGTAGGTGGAGACAAGTTTCATGGGTGATTTGTGAAAGGACAGGATTACAAGATGGAAGTGAGAACAGAGTGGCCGATTCACTTATTTCCAGCCATTGTGGAGAAGGCTGCTACACTATAACTGGCAGTTGGATACAGTATTCTTAATTCTGGTGCTGCTACCAGCTATAGCCTCTGTTCCGTTGATTGTGATATGATTGTCATATTTTTCTGTTTTTACAGGTAAGCTGGGTGGTTGATAATATAAAACAGAGCTAATTTCCAAGTTGATCCTGTTGTTAGCCTGCGTCGATCCAAGTGTTAGACTGTACCAAAACTCTGTGAGCTCGGTGCAGGTATTTTTGGGTTAAAGTCACAAGATATATATTTTTGCACAATAAGAGAAAATGTGAATTGCTTCATGTTTAGTTCATGAAGAGTGAATGCTATAGGAATATGTTAAGAAAAACGTTTATTTGAAAGAAATCTAGTTTAATAAATACAGTTAAGAAGACAGGTTCATAAATAGATTAAAACAGTAGTGAAAACAATATAAAACTGTAATCAGAGTTCACTATGTTATTCATGTGTATAGTAAAATGTATTTTTGTGATTTAAGCAGTTTATCAAAGTGGTGCATATGAATATGAAACTGTATAAGTTACTTGTATAAAGTAATGTTTTCTACACTGGAAGAAGTAGTGTCAGTGGTGAAGAGGCGGCGTACGGACCGCGTGCCAAAGAGAACTGATTGTCATATTTTTCTGTTTTTACAGTTTTCTGTAAAAATAAATATGTTGCACAGGAGATGAGTTGGTCCATCATTTCAGCGGTGTAACATATGTGTGATTTTCTTCTGTCATGGTCCTCAGCTACTGGTAAGTCTAGTTCAATATATGGTGGGTTTATTGAATTTAGGACACTACTACAGGATAGGATGTGCCGCAGTCCACTTTTATCATGCATTATTCTTTTTCTTTTCTTTTTTTTAACAAATGCAATTATTAAAGGTATATTAATACTGGAGCCAATCTCCCTCAGTAGTGTATACTCAAACCTGTGTAATCTTTTCTGGTTGGTTTAAAAAGACTCCTTATATTTCCTAGGGGTGACATTCTCCTAGGTGGTGTTGTCACATTTTAGTCATAACCCCTCAGACCACCTCGACACACATTCAAAACCACTGTTCCAGGAAGTTGATATCATTAAAATTCTAATCATAAAAATACATTTTATGCACTCATCTTCATTCTGTCCTTTTGTCTTTCGATCACTGTGTATTAAATACATCTTGAAATTTTAAGCAGGGAACTGAATTTATTTAAGCAGGGTTTTCTCAGAATACACTTCATGCAGGGTTATTTAAAATTACATGGCCCTGAATTATTTATAACAGCAGCTGAGCACAGTGTAGTCAGCACAGGTTAATTTCCTTACAATTATTATCTCTTTTACTCCCAGGTTACACCAGACATCTGCAAAATGAATACCTGAAGTCATGTCTTCCCTTTGGGCTGCATTTTCAATGTTACCTTTTGATCCTTTTAAGGCTTACTGCATTCATGAATATTGCTGCTGTAATGTAAAAACACATATCTGCTAATAAATGCTAAATGATGAATTCTAAGTACACTATAAACTTAAAGGCTAAAATTACTTAAATAAATTAAGTAATGTAAACTTAATTTTTCCTAATTTTAAAAAAAAAACATTCCTAATAAGTCAGATAGCTTAAGTTTATCTACCATTTTCTTCCATTTGAGTTCAACTTATTATTTTTCATGAACTTCAAGTATTTTGCATATTATATGTAACATACCTTTTACTTAAAAAAAAAATACTATTTAAGTATCATGAATTTATTTCAATTATACTGCAGACAATTGGAGGGTTGTGATTTCTTGGCTCAATTTTTTCCTGATGTTTTTTGTAATTTTTTTTTACTCCTGCCTTTCAGGTTAATCTTCAGCATCCTTGGTTTGAATCTGTGTACAGGGAGGGATAGTGGGTATAGTGGAAAATCTGAGGCCTTCCCACTCTATTGGCCACTTGGGTTTGGTGGCCTCAGAGCTGATTACTCTCTAGAACGCAGATCATCTGTTTTTCCATATGTAGTTCTCAAAACAATACAAAAATACAGAGTTGTAACTAAAATAATAGCTTCTAAACATAACTCCAACGCATCAAAAGTTGCTGGGTGATGCTTAAAGACATAAAAGTATGATGACTTGCAGAATCTACCAACTAGTGTAAACCACCTTTTTGATGAAGATGATGAATCGCAAAGGCAATTTTTCATAAACATCTTTGGGTTTGCAGCATAGTGTCACCCGTCAAACTGAATAACAAACAATTACATTGTTTGTAGATGCTTCTAAATTACGCAAGTAATGACATTTCTGGAATGAATGATATACACCAGATCCAGAAAACTGTCTCCGATTAAAAACAAAAAACAAAAACTGAAAGAGGGCTCCCAGCCATGTTATTGTCAGCTGCAGATAAAAGTGAAAAGCTTAGTTTTAGAAATAATTTCTTCATGTAAATTTCTATTCAACTGCAGAAAAAAAACTTTAAAAGTTTATGATGTTGTCTGTGCTGGAAAAACTCAAAGTGATTTTGCATTTGACCAAAGTCCCTTTGATAAAACCACATGCTGTTTTCAGTTGAAGCCTGCACATGTGGGGTGGTGGTGGTGTGTGTGTGTGTGTGGGGGGGGGGGGGTGGGGGGGTCATTTGCTCAGAGACAGAGGATTTTCCTAAGCCTTCCGTTGGGTCCTATAACCTGCTCTGAATCTCAGTAACCTCTCATCTGTCTTTAAAGTCTTGCCACGGATATACCTTTGTTTCCTGAGAGTGCAGCTGGTGCAGCAGGTGAGATGCGTCTTCTTGTCTTTATGTAGATATCAGGGTTGGTCCCTCTAGACTAGTGAACATGAGGATAATATGAGGGGTTATATTAACTGAGCATGAGGTTGAGAAGGAGAAGAGAAGGACTGGAGATGATAAGCACTAACAAGGGACTACCCAGGGTCACCCTGATTTTATTAGGCAGCTTGAAATGGAATCAAGGTGGCAGGAGTCGCTATGTTTGTTCAATAAACTTTAATGGCTCCTATGGACAGTAGAATAGTAGAAGCTCTGCCTGCCTACATTACTGTAGCTCCTATTACAGAAGCTTCCATAACTGCTAGGTTATGGGTAAGTTCTCTCATTCATCGGAGTCCATGAAATCTGTTTAAAATATTCCCAAGCCTAAAATGCAACAAAGACAAAAGATGATTACTCTTAAAATTTGGCAATCCATTATCATGGTGTCATAACCAGAGATAGGCAGTAATGTGTTACAAGACATATTGCCGTACATTTTGGGAGGAACACCCTTCAACTGGTGCGGGAGTATGAAAGGGAATCAAGGAAACTAGCGGATTATAGGAACCATCTCCGTTTCAACCTAAGATGTAGACAAAGCAGAGTTGTTCCTAAGAGCCTGCGCCTTGGATCCACTGTCAGGGGATACAGAGCAGACTTGATTCTACAGAGAGCACAAAATCACCTTTTAAGTGAAAGGATAAGACAGGTCCATTTCACCATAGATGCCCTCCAGATCAAGATCAGCCAGACCCTGCAGGAACTGGAAATCCTTCTACCCTGTCCAATCTTAGAAGAGGTGTACAAGTTTGTGGACAAGGCCCAGCGGGCCCAACACTCTAAAGGAAAAGAAAGACAACGCAGGAAATTTCACACCTTGCTTTCAAAAACACACACTCCTCATCCTGAACCTACACAACCCAGAGAAGAAAACACACCTGAAGTCAGTCAGGAGAAATGGGTTAAGAACTTTCCAGACAGGATTCTCACTGAACCTGAAAAGAGAGTATTAGCCAAAGGACTCAATTTTGCCATTTCTCCACAACAGTTGCCCATAGTGGACCTCATCACAGCCACAGAATCTGCCATACGGATTAATAAATTATCACAGACAGAAGCAGAGCAAATCAGGATGAAAGTCTCAGCCACGCTCTCCAGTGCCAAAGTCCCTCCATCCAACCTCACAATACAGGAAAAGAAGGCCGTCGCTTCCCTGAGCAAAGACCACAACATCACTGTTTTACCAGCTGATAAGGGAAGATGCACCGTGGTCCTAAACACTACAGATTACCATACAAAGATCACTACTCTCCTCAGTGACAACAATACCTACGAAGCCCTAAAGCGAGACCCCACAAGCAGCTACAAAAAGAAAGTTATAGCTTGTCTTCAAGACTTTGAAAAGGACAAAATTATTGACCGCCTTACATATCACCGCCTTTACCCAGGGGATGCCATACCCTGCATCTATGGACTTCCTAAAATCCACAAGGAAGCTGTCCCACTCAGCCACTTATAACATTGCTAAACACCTTGCTACCATCCTTGCTCCTCTCGTGGGGAACACCCCACACCACATCAAGAACTCCACCGACTTCACCGACAAGGTCCAGAAACTTACCCTGGATCCAGATGAAACCATGGTGTCCTTTGATGTAGTCTCTCTCTTCACTTGCATACCCACCACGGAGGCCGTGGAGACTGTCAGAAAACGACTACAAGAAGACAGCTCCTTGGAGGACAGGACCAACTTCACACCCGATCAGATCTGCACACTGTTAGACCTCTGCCTTACCACTACATATTTCAAGTACAACGAAGGCTTTTACAGACAAAAACAAGGCTGTGCCATGGGCTCCCCCGTGTCACCTATTGTAGCCAACCTTTACATGGAGGAAGTGGAAAGGAAGGCTCTTGGCTCTTTCAAAGGAAGAGTACCCAGCCACTGGTACAGATATGTGGATGACACCTGGGTCAAAATCAAGACACAAGAAGTGGAATCCTTCACTGCGCACATTAACGCTGTGGATAAAAACATCAAGTTCACCAGGGAAGACACAAAGGACAACTGTTTGCCTTTCCTGGACTGCGCTGTGCACATTGAAGAGAACGGCAAACTCAACATCGAAGTTTACCGGAAGCCCACACACACGGACCAGTACCTCCTCTTTGACTCCCATCACCCTCTGGAACACAAACTTGGAGTGATTAGGACCCTACACCACCGGGCAGAACATGTTCCCTCTAAGCCTGAAGGAAAAAAGAAGGAACACACACATGTAAAGGAAGCACTCAAAACGTGCGGCTATCCTAAATGGGCGTTCTTAAAGTCAGCAAAGAGGCACAGAAAAGAAGACCAGACACCAGCGAGGGAGGATAAGAAGGACAGACGCAACAACATTGTCATCCCCTATGTAGCCGGTGTATCAGAGAAACTCAGGAGAGTTTTCTCCAAGCATGACATCCCGGTGCATTTCAGACCCAGCAACACACTCAGACAAAAACTGGTTCACCCGAAAGACAAAACGCCAAAACACAAACTTAACAATGTGGTGTATGCTGTACAGTGCAGCGAGGAATGCTCAGACCTCTACATTGGAGAGACCAAACAGCCACTTCACAAGCGCATGGCACAACACAGAAGAGCCACCTCCACAGGACAAGACTCAGCAGTCCATCTGCATCTTAAGGATAAAGGACACTCTTTCAAGGATGCCAATGTTCACATTTTGGACAGAGAGGACAGATGGTTTGAAAGAGGAGTGAAAGAAGCCATCTATGTCCACTGTGAGCGACCATCTTTGAACAGAGGCGGGGGTTTACGACACCAACTCTCTGCCATCTATAATCCAGTTTTGAGATCCCTTCCCAGACGCCTTAACGCCCACTCACATCCTGGGCCATCTGACCTCAGGAATTCGCATGATAAGGTGGGGCCAGGTTTCACAATGAACTCACCCGAAACTCTGGCTGATTGGGACCCACACCCAGTTTCACACCTTGGCTCAGGCGATTAGAGGATCATCAGGGGGTCCTTTTGTCCCTCTGTGGGGGGTTACTCCCACTAGGTTTATATCTGGGACTCTCCACCATTTGACCTTAGAACTGAAGAAGCTTCTCAGATGAGAGGTGAAACGTCTTCAAGTAACTTAAAGAAGTCCAGACGCTTTTCTTTGCAAGCTCCTTTGACTACGATGACCTGGATGACTGAGAACCTTCACAGACATGTTACAAGTAATGCGTTACTGTAATCCGATTACTTTTTTCAAGTAACGAGTAAAGTAAGGGATTACTGTTGCTAAAACGGTAATTAGATTACTGTTACTTTCTCATAAGCATGCTGCGTTAGTAAAACCGTGATTTTTTTGCGAGAGTGTCTCATGACAGTGACGTAAGCGAGTGCAATGTTCCTGGCAACAGCTATGTGCAGATCAACAATGGATTATATATCGAGCGCGGGAGAGAGTATGAGCGTGCAGCATTTAAAGCGTGGAAGTACTGACCTTAGAAAAATTAGACTAACTGACTGATCTAAGGCTAAGAAACACTCAGATATTAAGTTAAATTTGAGAACCGTTTAATGGAAAATGTTAAAAACTAATAACATAGGCATTTAAAACCATTAATCACATTCTCAATAATGAATAATGCCGCTTAAATGTGTGACGCCTCGCTTCATGAATTATCAACATTACACTTCAGACAAGAAGAAAAACACTTAGAATAATATGAAAACATGTTTTTAACAAAAGATGCATATTACTAAAATTAACATCTGAAAATGTGCCGTGCATTATGAATGATGCATGCTGTTCGAAAAACCTTGCATCCGTCCATTGTACCAACCATTTCCTTTTGTACAAATCCTCTCAGCTCTTTTTTTTTTTTAGTAACAAGGAAGAAATTATTTTCTTCCTTGTTACTAAAACCGATTCTAAAGTACAATTTCAATAGCTCAGAGGTACACAGCTGTTATACCATCTGATTAGATACCAGGTACAGTAACCACAGTTTTATCTGAAGTTAGAAGAAGGAAATTAGAGGTCTGCCAGGTTGTAATGTCTTTTAGACATTTATGCAGTTTAATCAAATTGGTATGAGTTATCTGGCTTCATGGACAGGTAAAACATCATCTGCATTGTAATAAAAATATATGCTATGCCTTCCAATGATACTGTCTAGGGAAAGCATGTATATTGTAAATAGAATTGGTCCTAGCCCAGAGCCCTGTCAATTTTGGGGTAAAGAAAAAATGCCATGTCACAGTGGAGCGTCCAAATCAATTGTTACATCTGAGGCATGTAGAAGAGCATCACTGATAACACATCATATTGAACCTTAAAGCTGATGGCCAACAACAGCAGAAGACCACACTCAGTGCACCTACTATCAGCTATAAACAGAAACTGAGGCTCATCAAAATTAGACAATAGAAGACTGTAAAAATCCTTTTCTGGTCTGATGAGTTTCAATTTCTGCTGAGACAATCAAATGCTAGGGTCAGAATTTATTTTTTACATAAAATGAATAACCATGTTTATCCTTTTATAAGGACAGTGCAACCATGTTCTCAGGGCTGCTTTCAACATGATAGCATGCCAAGTTACAATATTCAAATCATGTCAAACGGCTTTCTTGAATACAACTTCACTGTACTTACAGGACCTCCACAGTCACCAGATTATCAATCCAATAGGGAACCTATTGTCAAAGAATGGGAGAGTTGCATCATAGATATGCAGCCATCAAATCTGAAAAATCTGAAATTTTATATTAATTTACTATCATACTATCATGTGTTAAAAAAGAAGACTTGCTCCATGCTTAGTTTGTGGTGAAAGAAATCACAAGCAGAGCTACCGAGCACATTTGATTATCGTGACAATAATAGTGTCTCCCCCTTCTTGTGCGCTGCCATTCCCCAGAACAGGGGTCTCCAACTCCAGTCTTCGAGAGCTACTGTCCTGCAGCTTTTAGATGCGTCCCTGTTCCAACACACCTGAATCAAATGAATGGCTTGTTCTTCTTCTCTTCTTCTTCTTCTTTGTGTTTAACCGTGGTTGGCAACCAACGTAAAGGAGCATTACCGCCTCCTACTCGAATGGCTTGTTACCAGGCCAAACATGAGGGCATGCTGAAGAGGTAATTCAACCATTTGATTCAGCTGTGTAGGAATAGGGATGCATCTAAAAGCTGCAGGACGGAGCTCTTGAGAACTGTTGAAGAACCTTGCCCTAGAGTGAAAAACTCTGTCCATTCATCATGTTGATTGTGGTAGAGCTGCAGCATATCCCAGCTGTGATAGCTCAACACAGCAGGGTACACCCTGGACAGGTTGCCAATCTGTTGCTGGGCTAAAACACACATATAAACAGCCTCACACCTGTGGTCAATTTAGAATCACCAATTACCTAACCCCATGCCCATACATGTCTTTAGGCTGTGTGAGGAAACCGGAGTGCCCAGAAACTCTCCTCAACCCTGGGGAAAATATGTAAACTTCACACAGAAAGGCCCCTGATTGGCTTCAAACCAGTCTGGTGAGTTAATTTGTCTTAATTATTTTGCCATTATCTTCCACGTATCTGATTCAGGTCACAGTGAGGCTGAGTCCCAGGTGGATGGGGCCATTTGAATTGAGTTCCTCTAACAACTTCCACTGGGAGGCAACAGCATCTTTACAAAACTTCACGGCAGTTGCTCATCAGCAATGACCTGCATTCCCAAGAAATTAAGTTAATAAACAATAATTTTAATGATAACCAGATTGGTTAAATATTAAAGAATAGGATACATCTTCTCTAAACCACAAAGGTTTATAAATAATGAGATGCAGAAACATTTAACTAAATCAGAGAACACCTATTAAGTTATTTTTTTCTGAAGACAATATTATATACGGTGCAGTTCAATGTTCCCTCTAATTTTTCATGTGTCTGAGCAAACACACAAACTCCCTGAGCGGTCCCTTGGACCACTGTGAGCAACATCAGACATGTGCACTGTGGTCACGCCAGCATTGAATCCATCCAAGTTACATGGTTTATTAAAATAAGCAAATTACAGCATTTATATTTATGTTAGACTACTTTTAATTAACTGCTTTAGCACACTTACAATGAAAATTTAAATAAATCTTGTTCATGATCTGTGTAGTATGTTAACACTATTTTAAGTAAAAATAACTTGAACTCCAATTTTGAAAACAACTTTTTCTTTTTTTTCTTTTTAAATAAAGCTCTGACTTGTATTGTGAGTCTGTGGTCTGTGGTCTGGGAGAGAGTCTGTAACTCTTTGTCTGAAAAATACAGTATATAATGACCAATGTTGGGGAATTAATTACATAGTTACTTCTTCAAAAAAGTAAGTGAGTTTTGCAAACAACAAAGTTTTTTTCAGCTATTTACCTAAAAATGCAGCCAAGGCGGTTTTTTAAATAAACATTTCAAACTATTTACAGAACATTCAGCTGCTCTGCATCAAATTTGATGCCACACACATTATTTGTGCCACTCCAAAAAATAATTTCTGTCCACTATGAGATAAAGGAGAACAACAGCCTGATACCTGCAGGCCTGACAACAGGAGACGTATCACTCCTGTAACACCTGTAATATTCAGCAGTTGCCTCATTGTTCTGACACACACAACAAAACTATTGACTACACTACACACTAACTACACAAGATTTGCGCTAAACGTGGCAAATCTCTTACATCTCAAAACACCGCTGCACTCCTAAAACTCCTCCCTTCCTAAACAACTAAACGCCATGTTTTGATTAGTCGACATGGTACATTTTCGACCAATAAGGGTGGGGGGTTTTTTGGCGTCATTTTTGCTCACAGGCGGAGAGTGCTTTTGAGCATTTTCCTTATAAAACGCAGTTTTTCCCGTTTCTTCCCGCAGTAAATATAAACAACGATAGTATTCAGGAAAAAAACAAACAATGCAAATATTTTTATCATAACAGTGTTTTTACATGGCCTATCAACACAATTTAAAAACTGGTATAAAGTCCACACTTTTTCCGTCAATTGTTCCGTCTGTCCTGGTCACATCTCCAATGGTTGTACACTTTGTCATTAACGTGGCTTCGCCCCACATCAGCCACGCCGCTTTGTTAGCTAAAACACCGGTGTCGGCACATAGGGACGCTGTCATAGCCTGTCAACGACGTTGATTAGCTGAGTACATACGAATGTGAATCGCATCATTGGCTGGACTATGGGATAAGGTGGCATCATAATAATCCCATACGGGAGCAGCCAGTCACTTACTGACTAGCACTGCAAAACAGAATTGTTAAAGTTTTAATTTTAATTTCAATTCAGGTTAGATTTTTTTTCTGTGCGCAGAAACCGTGCCAGCAGTGCGCATTTGCGCTGCACTTTAGAGTTCCCTCTAAACTGTGGGGGAACATTGCTGCAGTTTCTTTTCATAATATTCTATAGTTATATAGTTTAAGCCACCAAAGTAGTGGGTCCCAATACAGTACTGATATTTTCATCCAAACAGTGACATAGAAAGATGAATAAAAATCAAGAGAATAGTCAATAGTAAAAATATCCACTGGCAACCCTCACAGTTCATAAGTTGGATGATTGGTGTTGGAAGAAATTGCACCCGCGTAACCAGATAAACCTGTGTAATTTCTTGTATTGTATTATATCATATTTTAAATGTAATATAAGATCATATCTGCCTCCCCTGTGCACACACAGGCAGATATTAAACGACTTCACTGGTGTCTTCTCCCAGTTGTCTGATCTGCAGCAGGACTCCCACCTCGCTCAGCTTTGCCTCCAGGCTTCTGCGCTCACAGATGCACAACTTCAGCCCAATTTTGACTCAGAAATTACCATTGTTGTTTGGTCATAAAATTGCATCAGGTATAGTATTGTTTCCTTCACAGGCATGTGGACCCCAGTCCAGTTTTCTGTCATTATCCTGCAAAGACAACAATTTTTACTGCCCACTTGTGTTGTGTATCTCTTGTTTATTCAGTGGGTGCCAGATTAAATGGGGGATTGATGCAGAAACCTCAGTGGAGATAGAAAATGCCACTAAACTGCAGAGGGAGTAAA
>NC_135183.1:18310839-18323339 GCF_041146795.1 Maylandia zebra
TCATTTGTACCTGTTCCAGCTTTTGTAAGATTAAGTGCAAAGACTTGCAAGCGTTTAAATGCCCATTTAGGCTGGCTGTTCTGATTTTTGTTGTTTACTCCCACCAACCCCTGTCGTTTTTGTTTTTTTGTTTTTAAAGAAAAGCTAATTGCGGAAACTTTAACTGTTTATTTGTGGAGATTGTGATGACTGTATTTGACCTCAGACTGGAGTGGCTGGTGACACAAGAGTACTTTTTTAACAACCCTGTGAGGCTGCAGAGAGGCGATGTGGGAGAAATTCAAACAGGCATGTGTGTGTGTGTGTGTGTGTGTGTGTGTGTGTGTGTGTGTGTGTGTGTGTGTGTGTGTGTGTCAGCAGGCCTCCCACGATGTTCAGACTTTGATGACAAGGCCACAGATGGATGCGATGGATCCTTTTCCTGCTGAAACCTCCCTGCAGTCCGACTGACCTTCATGTTCAAAATATATAATTTACCTTAAAGGAACAGTCCCACTGTTTCAGACAACATGGAGCTCTACCATGTTCGAGCTCAACACATCCTTTGGTTAGATGACAACCACAACATCAGTGGACACAAACACAATGCTGTAACGCAGCACATGTGAACATGGTGCAACTCGAGGCCGTTTAGGATCCACAGTTATTTCTTTGTTCTTTGTTTAAGCTTTTCTGACCCACAAAGCTACGACTGGTCTGAAGAATTTAGGACTGGTTCTGTACGTGCAGCCAGTCGCAGCCCTCTTCCTAAAACTGCTGTGAAGAAATGCCACCATGCTAATGGTTAAAGGCTACAAAGAAGTAAAGACATGGCATCAACATAGACCTTCACTGTGAAATGATTAGAAGTATCTTTACTCTGTAACTGGCAGACATACATGAACACTTTAAGAACTCTCTCATAACCTGAACCCAACATTAAATATTTAAGTTTTTCCTCTGTTGCCAACCAACTCTCTGAAATAAGCCCAGGAAACCTCGACACCACCCATAGTTCAGAGCAGAGAGCTTGTATTTGTTTCCAATAGCCTGAACATGATTTATGAAATTTGACCATTTTCTGTTACTATATGGGATAAAAATCAATGTCAGAAAATGATAACTGTTGCTTTTTTTATAGAAACTGTTAGCATTCATACATCTGCTGCTTAAGTCTGAAGTCAATCGTTTTCAGGTTCACATTCTCAAATCAAATAAACACAGAGTAAAAATTGTTTCAGCTCCAATAAAATCATCAGTGTGTCTTCTCTCCAGGAGCTATAATAAGGTGTGATGTTCAAACTTCTATGACAAGCAGGACTGATGAGGTTTTAGTTTTAGAAACATCCTATGAGGTCTTATCTTAAAGACCTCTTAGTACTTTTCTTCTGTCTTCCTCCCCTTACACCCAGCCAGCCGCAGCAGATGGCCACCCCTCCCTGAGCCTGGTTCTGCTGGAGGTTTCTTCCTATTGAAAGGGAGTTTTTCCTTCCCACTATCACCAAGTGCTTGAGCATAGTTTGATGGTCAGGGTTTTCCCTGTTTTATTGTAGAATCTTACAATATAAAGCACCTTGGCAAAACCGCTGTTATGACTTGGTGGTATATAAATAAAACTTAACTGAACCAAGTTAGAAATTAGCTACTTAGTTTTTATCTGGAGAGGATATACCATGTTCTGACTTTCTTTCTAAAAAGTCTTAAATGTAGAGTACTGCTATAACTTTGCCATAAATTTGGACAAAAATAAAGATGAAAACTAAATAGTGATGTTTGGAAGGTCAGTATAGTTGTGCTAGTTTATATAATGATTTGATATGTTTTAGCCTACCTCGTGACTAGCTACAGATCTAAGACTAATATAAAAACACTTGCACAAGGAATATGTAGGATGGGCGTTAAACTGTTCTCAATAATAGTTAATGTTGAGGACAAACAGACAAACGTCTTCATGTGACAGGAAGAAGATCCCAAAAACAGACCAAACTTCAGACCACGGTGTCTGACATGATCCTTCACACAACAACTTAGTTAAATATAAAACTAAAGTCGGGATTAAGAAAGCTTGAATAATCTAGTAAGCTACAGGTGGATGGTTCTGTATCTAAAGATATCTTCAAATATCTTCAAAACTAAGTTTCTATTATTCTTTGAGACGTGAGACAGTTGCCTGGTTCATAGTTAGATTTTTCAACAAACTAACCAACCAACCAAGCTGGCAACCAAATAAATACATGTGATGTAAAAATATTTGACCAGTCCACTAAAGGTCAGTGGATGTAACAGTCGGCATGCCACAGAAGATAAGAAATCACAAACGCCACAGTAGAAGTGTTTTGCATTTCTGAGAAGGTTACTGTCGGGACTCGATTGGGTGCAGCAACACCCAGTTTTCCCCAAACTCAACACACACATGAACACAAACACACACTTATACACACCTTCACACCCTTTCCCAGTGCTTCCCACAGAACAAAGAAACAATGGAGGCAGGAAATGGCTGAACCCTGAGCTCTGCCCACGATGGAAATACACACTGAGGGTCCAACTTCTGTTCTGGACTCCCGCCAGCGTAGAGACACAACACACACACATGCATTTACTTTAACAGCTCTATCACTCTCTCTCAGCAGGGCAGGGGTTCCTGTAGCTAATCACAGAGCTGCAGAGAGGGGAAGCTGCATGACATTAACTCTGAGGTACACAAAGACATGGAGGTCGAGTCCTGTTGGTTCACTTCAAACGCGAGAGGGCAGAGGAGATGGAAACAATGCAATGAAACAGAAAACAATAGAGTATTAGCTCCACTATAGTGAATGGGGTTTAAGTCTGTGAACTGGTGCAGGTATGGTGTGTTTAGCACCGTGTCAAATAAAATAAAAATTTGTCTTGCCCTAATAAAACTACAAGAAGTAGCAGAAATGTCACACGTTCAACATAAATTCATTGTGCATTTGTAATCAAAATTACTGAGTATTCTAAGTAAGTAATGAGTATGCACATTAATATTGATATTTCCGTCAACAGTATGTATCTTTTTTGAATATTTTACATTTTTGACACATCTAGATGGGATCAGGACTTACTGGTGTGCGCGGTGATGTTTGCAGACTCCTGATCGGTCTTCGACTGCACCTGCAGCTGGTAGGTGGTCCCAGGCTCCAGGTGATCCAGAACACAGGTGAAAACTTCTCTCATGCTCTTGTTTCCTCCTGCTTCAACTCCTAGCTGGTCGGTTCCTACATGATGTGCTCTGCTTGAACCCTCCAACGCCTCCTCTTCTCTTGTTTTTTGCCTACACTCGATGCCATCTGTATCTGGAGAGGTCACAGTGAAAGAGCAGTTCTGTCCAGGTGTGCTCACAGTCAGTGATATGGAGTCCAGACTGGATACCAATTCAGATAAGGAGATGCTACATGGTGAAGAAGCTACATTTTCCTCTGCGGGAGCTGCGCTGCTTCCATTCTGACAGAAGAGATCAGACATCAGTGAGAAGAAACATTGAGAGGAAAACTTTAGAAATAAAAGCATAACATAAGTTTTTTTTTCCAGGTGTTTGTGACCAAAAGGTACACCAGTTAATACTGGGGAAAAAAATGCAATGCCTGAGCAAGGAAACCAAAAGCTGCATTTCTCCACTTGAGGCTTCAAAAGTGAGTCAGTCCTCAAAGACTTCATTGTTAGAGCTTTACAGGAGTCATACCTTTTGGTGCATTTCTAATCACCTGACCAATAATATGGCTCCTGTGCAGTTAATTGTATCAAACAGTCTATAAAGTTTGAGCCATGGTGGCCCTGAGAGTAAAACTGCAGGTCCCCACGAAGTACCGTAGGAAAGAACACCAGTTCAACTGATTTTATTTTGGCATGTAAAAATGTGGAACGTTTTTCTCAGATAACTGAACATGACGTACAGTGTCAGAAAAGATTATGATATTGTTCAAAATATCAGAATGTAATTTTAACTATTTTATATATGTACATATATATACATATATATATATATACACACACACATATGTATATATATATATACATATATATATATATATATATATATATATATATATATATATATATATATATATATATATATATATATATATATACATACATATATATATATATACATACATATATATATATACATACATATATATATATACATACATATATATATATACACACATATATATATATATACATATATATATATATAAAGACATCCTCACGAAACACAATGGAGACAGAAGTGACGAGCTAATGGTAAACGGCTAGAAGCGAACATATAATTACAATATTAAACAACTCATCCCATTAAAACACACTTTACCTGCATCCTGTAGCATAGTTTTTTTGTGAGATTTTCTTTTCCTTTATATATATGTATATATATATATATATATATGTATATACCTGCATCCTGTAGCATATATGTATATATATATATATATATATATATATATATATATATGTATATATATATATATATATATATATATATATATATATATATATATATATATATATACACATATATATAAAGGAAAAGAAAATCTCACAAAAAAACTATGCTACAGGATGCAGGTAAAGTGTGTTTTAATGGGATGAGTTGTTTAATATTGTAATTATATGTTCGCTTCTAGCCGTTTACCATTAGCTCGTCACTTCTGTCTCCATTGTGTTTCGTGAGGATGTCTTTTGTGAGCTGATGCTGTCTTTTCTGCCTTGAGTTGCAGTGCATTTGACCTCTCAGGTCCACCGTACTGAAATTCTGAGAACTGATTTTGGATGTTGCTGAGCACTAATGAGCAGGTCTCTGTATCTGTTAGCCAATACCACCCTATCGTCCAAATATGGTTAACAGTTTCTACAGACATGTTGATGCTGGAGCGTTCAGGAATCTGCAGCCTGTTTTCCATAAGGGAGGAAACAACAGACTTTTATAGTCTGCTTTCAAGTCTACAGGAGGTTCATTCCCAAAATGAAGACGTTGGGCGTTGCTGTACTTTGATCCCATTGTTCTGATAAATTTCTGAAGTTCTGGCTACAGAGGAGCCAAAACGTAAGTAGTACTCAGATCATGAGTCCAAATTTTCCCCACCCTTCTTAATTTTGATCAGCAAACAAAAACTTTTTTTTCATTTTTCTTTAATATTTTCTGCTTTCCAAATATTTTTCTGATTTTGACTCACACATGAATAGGGGCATATTTTGGTGTTGATGCTCCAACCACTGAGAGGTAAGAGCCCAGTTTGACCTGCAAAGTAGGCGCTGGGAAGTAAGGGGGGTGGTGTAAGTTGAGCGGCTATTTTTAGAGTCCTTTCTATACCTTGTTCTGTAGTTTGTTTTTTCCTACTTGTTTTTGGCTTTCAATTTAACTCACTGAGGTTCAGACCCTAAAAACAGCTCAACTGGGTTTAGGAAAGGATCACAGATGGACACAGTGATGCCACCAGTTGCATTTTGAAGAGTGCTAAGTTATCAGCTAATGCCAGCTAAATTAGTTAGCACGCTGCATCCATAGACTGTATCAGAGCATCACACAAACTCCTGCTAATCAGTGCTCTGTAACATCCAAATAAAATCCTAGAATATAACTCCTCAAAACTGCAGCTCAGACATCTTGGACGGTCTGTTAGTACAATAACCTCACAGCAGCCATATTAGTGGTCAGATAATGTCATTAAAAATGCTCCACAACGCTCCAACAGCACAAACACAGTCCAGAGGTCCAGTTCAGTGACTCCAGTTAACTGAGGTGAAGCCTAGCACACAGCTAGCAGCTCCAGCCACCTGTGCCACCGTCCATTTAGCAGTCAAAGAGACCAGGCCCCCAACAATGCCAACTGTAAGCCAATGTAAAGAGGTAAGTTATAAAAATATTCTGTACAATTGTTATGAAGAGACTAAATTAGCTACAGAGAACGTATTTATACATAATTCCTGCTTTAAAGTTGAGCATTTTAAAATGTTTATAGGGACTGACTTGCTTTTGAACCCTCAAGTAGACATCAGTGGAACAGCAGATTTTGTCTAATGGCCCCAGATGTTGCTACTTGGCCAACAACATTAATAACCTTTGAGATTCACACACCTTTATCACCAATGTAATATCCCACTCTGTCAAGCTACACACCAATGGAAACTTTGTGTGTGACTTAGTCATACCAGCAGTGCAGCTTTGACAAAACAGCATTAATTAATGAGACTGAGGTGCACAAAGCTATCAAAGTGTCACCCAAAATGAGCAAAAATAGAATCAAATTTATTTGGTTCACCTCATGAGGGTCCAATCAGAAATGGCAGAAACTGACCGATCAAACCAACAAGCTTTTTAGCAACTACTGTCAGCGTCTGCTGCGAAGTATAAAGATTAAGAGTTTATTTTAGTAAAAGGGCTGATTTTAAGGCTTTGAGAGCTGCAGAGTTTCTGAAGTATCCACCGCACGGACAGTTATTCAGCTGTGCTATTTAAAGAGCTGCGACTGCATGTTTGTGCGTTTCTATCATGTTTTGGGTTTGACTGTTGAACTGACCTCCTCTGTACTATGATAATAAAGTTGGAGATAGTTGCTTCTGAGCTTTTTGTCCTCAAATTTTGGCCAGCACAAGAGAAAATAAAACAATTTGTCACTGATAATGAAGTTCAGGGAGTTCAGAGACAACAATGCGGCAATGAGGCGACAGTCAGGAAGAGAAGGAAGTGCGACCGAGGAAAATGAGACTGTATAAATGTTGGTGTAACTTACTAATCACAGAAGTAGCAGCATGAGGTTATGGTTAAATCAACCTTCAATCGGCTTTGATATACTTTGATATAGTTGGAATTCTTTATTAATAAAGAAACGCCTGAACTGCCCCCAAACACTAATGTGAGCTAAACCTTGGCTTACTGTGAGGTCAGACTCATTAACCCTGTCCTACCCAGATAACTGACAGTGAGACTAGTCTGGGCTTCATTTTGCAAAAGTTAAGCACTGGAAAATGTGTGCTATGACATGTCCAAATGTGGCCCACATGTCATAGCACACCTCATATGTGGCACGTCATCGTTAAACCTCTGGGAGATTTTAGGCAGTCAGTCAAAGTCAAATATGGCCCAAGCAAAACTGTACAGGAGCCAAACCTTCACTGCTACTTGGGTAAACCTGCTGATGTGCAGTTTTTGGTTTCAGCCAACAATCATCAGAGTGTAAACCTGAAGACACTGGCTAGAAGTAAAATGTTCTGTTCAGTGTTTCTTTCACTGAACAAACATAAAGAAACATGAAACTGAAGCAATGATAGTAAGAACATCCCATTTTTTTTACTTCTGAAAAAAAAATACATATTTATTATTTGGAACTGTAATCTAGAAATGCATTCATCAGGAGCATGTGTTTCTTCTCTGCTTTTCTGCAATCACATCCCTGGTTTAGCGCCAAACAAGTGACTCGCTTGTTTGAGTGTTTTAACCGCCGGGTCCACATATGTGGACATCACATTTTGGGTTGCCTAGACCAAAATACTAAATTTTGCTTTACAAGGGCCTGATATCCACTTACAAGGACATTATACGCCACTGTTCTATCGAAATTTAAAACAAATGTTCTCAATTGTGGATCTCATTTTTCTCAGAAACAAAAATTGGGTAAAAAAAAAATCTGGTAATTCTTTGTTTTTACATTCATCAGGTCCTAATATGTCCAAATATCAAAGAGAAATTAAAAATGCATGACATGGAAGAGTTCAGGTCTTAGGAGGTTAAAGTGGATGGAAGTATATTTAATGAAGTGAACCGTGCAAAAAGAAATCATTTTATACATAGAAAAATGTTTTAGATTGTGTAAATGCTCCATCACATGTTGGAGCTCAAAGCAACACAAAGAGAGATGGCACTTTATGAGGTTTCCCTTTGCAGTAACAGGTGTCACCAAAGAAGACAAACTGTATCGCACAAACTTTTGTTTGTATCGAACTCAAAGTCTAAATTATAATTTTTAAAGGGTTCATTTCAAATAAAGTCTCATACATTTCTGGCAATTTTCTTGATTAAACATTTCCGTTTTGGTGTTTAGAACAGGTCAAAAGCCTTTGAAAAGTGTTGAATGTTAATCAAATCAAACACTATGCATAGTTCACTGGTGACCTGATGGATGCTAACACCAAGATTTGTTTGTCATGAAGACAAATCTTTCTTAAAAGGATGAAAAATACAGATTGTTCTAAATATATACGTATATGTATATATATTTGGTTGGTTTAAGACAAAGTTTGCTGTTATATCTCAAGTTTTCTAACTAAGAATGACAAGGTCCTTAAAGCTTGACATTAACATAAATTAACCTGGTTTCATCTTTTTAGGCTAAACAGTGAATCTACTCTATGTAACATCTCACATGGATTTCATTTTATTTATCTCATTGCGTGTAATTTTATTCACACCTGACTGCTTTGGTATTTAAAATGTAAAAAAAGAAGGGCCAGTTTTATTTTGCAGTTTAATTTAAAGAACTGAAAGAAACCATGATTTAATATTTGCTCATCTTGTATTAGGCACACTTTTGAAAACAGAGTTGTGGAGACTTGTTCACAAAGCACTTTGTTTCTTTTCTTGTTGCATTTTTGTAAAAGTCCATGAAATATATAATAATTACTAAATTTCTAAAAAAAAAAATTACATATTTGGAAAAGTAAAAAAAGTTTGCATTGTGTCCGAGATGACCCTGGACTACAGGAGCATGCAGAGTGATCAAAGTTAATCTAAAGAGTAACTCAGATCGCACGAGGTTGATATCACATTTGAAGCTTCTTATGTATGTGCTCCTTTTCTACACAGATCATGAATGTCAGACTGACCTGATGCAGCATCAGCAGCAGCAACGAGGTGAACCGCAGACAGCAGAAATAACTGCAAACTTTACATTTCAGCATTTTGATCCTGTCTCAGATCCCCACGCGGACCATGCACCACCATAATCCTAAGCCTGAGGTAGGACGGGTGTGTTTGTATTCACTGTTTCAGGTGGATGGTAGAAAATATCCTTCTCTTTAGTCTCTTTTGTGTTCAGCAAAGAATCCAAGTCCTGATAGGAAACCGAAGAAAAATGTTGAGAAAAAGTGGTTAAATGTCCTTTTTAATATCTTTTAAAAAATTATTCCTTTTTTAGACAAAAAATTGAAATTTTCCCAGGAAATGTGGTTTTATTTATCCGTCGTCTCTGCTCTGCCTCGTGTCCATCCTCTCCTTAAAACTCTCAAAGTAAAACAGCCTTTCCCCTCTTTGCGCTCCCTGTCTCACCAGCTGTATGTCTCTCTTCCTGCCTGTCTGTCTGTCACTCTATAGTGTTGAGGTTGGGACTCAGTAGCGGACTTCCTCAATCAGGCCAACAGACCTGTGAGTCACTGCAAAGGCACGACTACAAACCCAGCCTGGATGGAGGCTAAAAATAGGCCTGCAACTACAATAGCAGCACACCTTGATGCACTGACAGCAGAGGTAGATGTTAAAAATAGAGACGAGTGTTTGATTAAATCTCACTGAGACTGAAGTTTAAAGTTTGCTCCGTCTCTCTTTTTTAGTGACAGCTTTGTCTTTGGATGCCGCTCCATTAGTAACTTTGCTGTTTCTGTGGGTCTATATTCGGCTCAGCTGTATATTCAACTCTAACAAGTCTTCTATTGAGTAGGTTTACAAGCTAAACGCCAAGCCACTGTTACTCCCTTCAATGGCAAGTGACCTGCTGGATATTCAGAGAGCATAAAACCAGTGCATCAAAGAGCTGGGGAATTATTTTTATAGAGCCAACATCAATGATGATTATATTCATATAAGAATTTATATGTATGACTAAACTCTATCTTAAGAAAAGATATAATCCATAAAGTTTCTTGATTAAACATTTCCGTTTCTAGCCATGTAGTGGCTAGAATTTTGTTTGCACTGACAACAACAGGTCTCACCCATATGGAAAAGAAATAGTAAAAACTTATATGACTTAACTCATGAAAGTGGCCACTTTCATGAGTAAATCATATAAGGCTTACATGATTTACTCATGAAAGTGGCCACTTTCACATTACTTTCATATATTGTTTTAGTAAGTATCCAAAACATACAAGTTTCATTATATAATTCTTCAAGGGATCTTATATCTGTTTTTACTCTTGTATGCTTTTCATACAAGTTTCACACAAGACAGATACAAACCTTATAAGTTTTATATATATCTTTTCCATATGGGCATTCTCAACAGGTGCTGGACTTCACCAGCACTGCCCTTTGTCCACAATTCTTTTTAGGTATTTGTCGGCAGCCTTTCGTGAAAAGGTTCCTGTTAGGTGGTATATTTAAGGTGGCCCAAGGATTGCTTCACTGAGTGATGAACTCTGGCTTGCCCTGCAGCAGTTTGCAGCTGAGTGCAAATCAAGGAGTAAGGGTTAGTACCTCAAAGCCTGAGGCCATGGACATTTCCTGGACACCAGCTAGATAATATACTCCATGCATTACTACCAGGAGCAGGCCAACCCAGGACGTGCTGGATTATGCTTCTTGGCTGGCTCGGTGTCCCTGCAGTGGAATTAGAGGCCTCATTTAGGGAGGGGGAGGTCTGGGCATTTCTGGTTACACTGTGGTCACCATGACATGGACCAAAATAAGCATCAGAAAATGGATTGATGGTTTAATAGGTCAGTATAACGAGACAGAGCCATGGTTTATTTAATGGATATGCATTAAATATATGCAACCAACACTTCTCAAAAGGAGCAACGTGACAGCAAGGGGGCTCCATTTCTTCTTTCGAAGTTTTACGACTACCAGCGATCAGCTGCCGAGTGCTTACAGGCGAGTTTCCATCATCCATGCAAACTACAGACAACCGTGTCAATCTGCGAGCAATAAAAGCATTCACAAGGAGATTTTGGTGCATCATCTTCTAATATCGCCTAACAAAGTCCACCACCCTCAGGGAATACACAGCATTCCCTAGTGAGGACCCCAAGGGGGCCCACTAACCAGTGTCTGAGACACAGTAATGGACAAAGTGGTTTTCCAACAACCACAGTTTTTTGTTTTTTTTTTTCCATAGCAGAATTTTAACATAGAAGCCTAACACATCCTTACATGTGTGACAAACTGCTAAATACTGGAAATCAAATTTCAGCTTTTCCACTTTTCACTGTACAACTTTTATCTTGTAGTTTCAACAAATACAAGTCAAAATAATAAATACCATGAAAGTTATGTTGGAAAATTCAGATTTGTTGGTTCTTGTCTGTAATGCCTAATTAGCTATAATTGTGCTTTCAGGCCTCTGGTTAGCTTTCTAGCATGATGGAGTTTTGTTTATATTATCTTTGTAAAAAACGTAATAATTCTAATTCAGTTTTGTGTTATGAATTTCTCTACTGTTTCCCCTTTCCTCCCAAAATATATACACTTAATTATCCACAATAACAAGACAATGATCAGTAGATTTTTGGCCAGGGCTGCCAAAGATCAAATCTGAGCCAGAAAAGGTCAAAGTCGACTTCTTTATGAAGCAGTGTTACAAGTTAAAGGCCAAACTCCTTTTGTTTCAGTTAGTTTGAGCCACATTTAGTCATCCCCACCTTTTTCCTTCCTTCCTGTTCCCCTCCTCTCTCTCTCTCTCTTAATCATAGTTTCTAGGAACAAAAGTTTTCAGCTCTACACAAGTTAGTCTTTAGTGTAACTCTGACCATTAAACATTTCATTTTATGGAATCTGGTAAATTTCAATGCAACAGTTTGTGCAGGGGTTACTCTTATTATTTTACTGTATACTAAAAGTTTCTCTCCCAAAGTAAGCTCTATAAATGTGTGTCACTTTTTCATGTCATGTTGACCGCTTCTCCCAGTCTCTGTTCAAATGTGACTTTTAGGTGTTTTTGTAACGCCACATTGCTCACATACCTCAAAAACATTTGCACATACAAATACATGATGCTTAATTTAGAAACTGAGACAACTCCCTTTAAAAATTCCCTATTTAATTTTTATTAGCTGCTGTTTATTGAGAAGATGCTGATTAAATGCTGGGATTAAAACTTTAAATTTAACCACAGTAAATTAACGTATCTCAGCTGTAATATCGTAACTTCTCAATGTTTCCAGAATCCCTACATATACTATTAAATAATAGTATAAATATTTTTTTCCCATTTATGTCTGTCTTTTCAGATACACTTTGTAAATTGAAGTTCTTTTGACTGTTGGATTATAATATTATTGTCATATTAGGTTGTTTATATAAATTTCCATTTGCTATACCAGACTAGGTATTATATGAACATGTTTTTATGGCCTTCAGTACCAAACATATTTCCTGTGTTTCTTGATATTTACATGCTGAATATTTTTATCAGCATATCTTTATTTTGTTGTTGTCATCACTGCTTCTTGATTTATTAAAGTACATAAAAAGTAAAAAATAAATAATAAGATAAAAATATTTAATGTCATCGCATAACTTCAGCATTTAAATGTCAACATTTGGCAACCAGAGGCTCCAATCCTGC
>NC_135183.1:18328339-18350839 GCF_041146795.1 Maylandia zebra
CTGATCTCTAACAGAAAACTGAAATAGATGTCTCAATATTGTTATTTTTGTTTCACATTTTGTTCAAAAAAAAAAAAAGTAGTCTCTTGGTTCTTTAAAAAAATAATTTACTGACAAATATAAGAGTCGATACTTTTTCTTTAGCTGTAATTTAGTTTAAGGAAATTTAGAAATTACTGCTCCAACACAGAGAGAGGCTTAAACAAAACTAAGGTTTGAGGTTGTGTCAAGCTTGGATTTTCTGTCTCCAACAGACCAAAAGCCAATTTTTAATTCATGTCAAACATTTAATGATAATGAGATATGTAGCCCAAATGGCTACAGTTGACAGAGGACTGCTAAAGACATCAAAAACATGTAAAAACTGTATAAAAATAAAGTTATTATTACTTTGATACACCAAAATAACATACTCACTAAATAACATAATTTACAACAGCACATCGATGTGATGACTGCACCATATTTCACATTTTTGGTATAAAGCAATATATCACACAACAGGGAACATGTCACTGCTAGACAAGGTTAACTAGATGGAGTGTAAACTCTGAGACCGAGCAGCACTAATTTCGTATTTGTGGCATCAGGAATGGCTTGTATTTTTTGACCCTGTTTTAGAAAGCCAAACTAAAATGGCAACACTCATTTTAGAGAAGACCACTGTTGTCCTTTGCTACAGTCTGTTCATTTGAACTATGAATCATGCGAAGTTACCAAAGACCTTAAATAAAAATATAGAGCTTGAAGTAGCTATATCAAATCCCCTTCAGTTAGGCAGGGTTCAAACTGCTGGGGGGATAGTGGGGGGGATTTCTAGGCAAAAGCTAAAATATGATTTTTTTTGTTTTGTTTCTTTACACTCCCTGTGCTCTTCAGCAATCACAACCTGATTTAATTATAGATCAAATATAGGGCTGTTCGATATAACGATATATATTGGATGACAATATAAAAACATCTATCATTTCATTTTATACTATCGTTTGTTTCGTGGTGTCACAAAATAAACTGTTTAAGGCAATATTTTTTCGTCATTTTGATGGTCACTGTAGTGGCTATATTAATTTCTTAAAGTTCTCTCTTTCTCTTATATTTAATATAACCACACTACGGACGGACAAGCGCCTGTTTAATGCGTTGTCGTTAGCAACAAAACCATTGCGTGTCCGCTTGTTTATTTTCCACATAAACCTTTCATAATAAAGCTCAAGATCCTGTTTAGACTTTTCAAAATAAACTGAATCGCGTGAAAGAGTATGCAGAGTATTTACGGATGAGAAGCAAAAAAAGAGCCGTCAGGTGTTAAAAAATAAACCTTAGACTCAAACATTAGAACAGGCTTTTCCCCGCAGCACGCCGTGTAATAAATACTTACAAAGAAAACGGCGGCCGTTACAACTTATGTCTAAAAATGTATAGTTTCATTCAGCATTAAAACACTCTACTCCAGTTACACGACACCCAGCTGGAAACACTTCACGCAAGTCGAGCTGCCCGAGATTCGAAGAGTTTATAGAAAATGTTAAATTTTTGTGATTTATATCGTTATCGGGACGATAGATGTCTTATATCGGGATATGAGATTTTGGTCATATCGCACAGCCCTAATCAAAGTTTTGACTTTTAATTTAACAATTAAAAACACTACTTGTGAGATACCTTGCAAGCCATTTTCCATTTCCCTATGTATTTTCATTTGTTTATTTATTTATTTAATGTATTATTCATTGGTCTTTTTAAGTGTTAACATAAAGGTGATAAAGAAAAAAAAAATTATTTCTTTTGCATTGTAAGTTACAGCTACCATATTACCCAGACTTAGCATTGCTGCCAGAACCTCTCTGGAGCTGTACTTGATGAATATTACATAAACAACTGTTAACACCACTATACAAGCTTCGCTTAGCAGAAGAATATTAGATTTAATTGGTTTAACAAAAATACTGTATTAGGATAATGCACTACTAGTTATAGCATGAGTTAAGTGGTTAGTATATATTTATCAACATTAAAGCAATAAAACTACTGGAGCTATAATTAGCCACTAATTGCTTTGCTGTACTACAAGAACTATAGCTTAGCAGAAGATTAGCATCAATCTGCTTTGTTAGCTTTTAGCATGTTGTTAAAGGTAGCCCCATTTGGGACCTCAGCAAAAGCTGGGAAACTTACAGAAACAAGAATGTAAAAGTTGCTGTTACCCCATGGGCAACCGTTGATAAAATAATTTATTTGTTAGCTGTTTATCCATTAGCTTACAAGCTTACATAACTACCAATGTCAGTTGTTAATGTATCTGAACCTAGCATTAGCCCTATTGATGTCAATCTAGTTTGTGTGTTTGGCATCTCTGAGAAGTTTGATGTGCAATAGTTTAATAAGTCAATGAGATTGTGAAAAAATATGAAAAAAGAAAACCCACCAATAAATAACAGGTTAAAAAAAAAAAAAAGGAGCATTTGAACCTTGTCTTAGCCTAAGTGTAGGAAGTGCACTGTGACTAAATCAGAGAGTAATGAATAGCATGCTGAGGTCACAAACAGGTAAGTGTTGGTTCAACAGTACTAGAATAGTTTAACCAATGGTGCAGCTAACAGTCACTTTTCAGTAGCCATTTTTATAAAAACACCACATTACAAAATAATGAAAATGCTAGAAGACATAAACACAACAGTGTTATTGAACAATGTACCATCAGTTTCAGTAAATTGAAGTTGTTAAGTCTCCATGACAAAAGAGACATTATGGGAGAGTCTGGTTAGTTAAAACTCGATCCAACAATCGGTTGGTTAAGTGAAATGGGCGGGTCCACAGAGTTTGATGAAAAAGAAAAGATGAAAAGATGCATTCCATTCTTAATAATTTGCCTTTCCCTTTTCCTTGAGCAGATTCTTCCCAGAACAGTCCTGCTTGGTTGTCCATGCTGTCCATCAAATTCCAAGGCCTCCTCCAGAATTTCCCAGACTTCCCAAACCACAGTTCACACCCGCAGAGGACTGTTTTAGCACACTTCCAGGTTAAACTTGTACCTTCGTCAGGTGGATAAACCTCACTGGCCAGTTTCTGCACATAGACTGGCTTCATATAGGCTCAAGGCATGATGGACAAACTCATACTGTTCACCTGTCTGGATCATGCCTCCTCTACATAACGGAAGAGAGAGACAGAGTTAGGAATGAGAAGCAAAACTATTTGTTTAAAACATGCAATAGGGATGAATTTAGTGCTGGCAATAAACCATAACACACCATCTGACTCTAAAGTGCAGACAAAGTCAAATTTGCAATTTATGTATCTTATGTCACTTAACAAGGCTGGGCGACATGTTACAAATCTCCAAAACAACTCCTGATGAACTCAACAAATCAAAGTCATATTCGTCCAATCATTCAAACTTTGTTATGATTACTAATAATTTAATTTAAATTAATATGTATTGGATACATGTTTAAAAAAGGTCCTCAATGAGCGCTTTAGCAACCACAAAGAGGACAAAAAACAACAACAACTAAACACTGAACATAATCATCAATGGCAAGGAAAAAAGCGACCACACAGAAAGAAAACTGCCAAAACCAGTTTAAACAATCAATGCAACACAAAACAACTGCAGGACACCTTAAATTTCCACAAATGAGGGGGGGAAAAAATAAAAAAATAAATGTCCAGATACACATAATATACACAATTGTAAACAAAAACAACCAGAAAGAGATAAAAAAAAATGACCACAAACTAAAACAAAAGGTCTGAAACAACTGCAAGGATGTCAGACACACTCAATGCCTTCAAAGGGAAACCAAGAGACCACAGAGACTTAAAATGACCACAAAGACAAGCGAGGCAGCTTCAGAGTTTATGCAAAAACCATGTTTCTCAGCGACTAATGGTACTTTCTTACAAGAGCCAGTTAGAGGTTTAAATGTCAGCTTTTTAACACCCTTTAGATTGTTTTAATCATGGAAGTGAGGACCTGCAGGTCATCAGTAAAAACCTGCAGGAGTACACGTGTGTTACCTGTCGGCTCGGAGCTGGCAGGTGATGCCCAGTACATCCACCACTCCTTCCAGCTGTAGCTGCCGGCAGCCCATCGTCGTGGCGATGAAGCATCCCGTTCGCCCAATCCCAGCACTGCGATCAAACGAGCAGGGTGTCATTTCATAATTATATAGTAGTAACAGAACTGTCACGCTGTCGGTCAGTCTGTCAGTACCTGCAGTGGACTATAACTGGTCCCACGTTGGTGGCGGCCCGTCTGTCCGTCTCTACGTCAGTCATGAGCTGCAGCAGCGGCAGTGCTGAGACCGGGGTTTTGTGGTCAGGCCACGATGTGTACCAGTAATGCTGCACAGAGCGGGTTTGGTTCCCACACTGCATACATGAAAACATACATGACATATTAGTCCTGATTCTCAGCTCTGATGAGAACACGTTCCCTGCTGTGCAACGTGTACCTTGAGCGTGAGGCTGCGAGTGGTGTAGTGTTCGCACTCTCTGATGCTGTTCACCAACACTTCAATCTTCCCATAGATGCCTCTTTTCTCCGGCCAGTACAGAACACACTTCTACAGAGGCAAGCACAAAGACGGCATTCATTAACTTCAGCTCACCTTTCACTCCTGCTGAGCACTTTCCAGATCACTCCATTTTTGTTGCTATACACTCAGCGCCTACAACACTTAAAATCTACCCTGGCATTAAGAAGACGCTCTTTCTTCCACAGTCTTTGCTTTTTAGACTCTTACCTCGTTCTTCTCCTTCAGTTTGGTTATCATGACAATAACTGGTGACTCCTCTTGCCAGGCCATTTGCCAGAAGTCATTCACCGTGTTCACCATAGGACCCTGAGTGGCGATGTACGCCTTATCGTCCCCCAAGTAACCCTGCAGAATGAACCAATCACACAGCAGGGTCAGCATCATTCACAGAATGATGAATGTATTCCTCCACCAGGGTCTATCAGCAGCAGTAGACAAAATATACCGGGATTTCCCAAAACTTCATGAAGACGTGCAAAGAAAGAACCTGTTACATTTTGGAATACATAAATAAAATAAAAACGTAGAAAAACCCATTTGTCTGCATTTAAACCATTTTTACACAAAGAAAAACGGCAAGAAAATGTTAGAACTGTAGATTAGTCTAAAATAAAGAACCTGAAAAACATCATTAACTTGGTTATTCAGCTGATCCATTCGCTCGTATTCACTGTTAAACAGCAGGTTAAATCTTTCATGCCTGTATATGAGCTAGTTTAATTGAACAGTGATTCAGTGTTCTCTCGCTGGCATGGCCTTTAAGGCATTTGTGAATGAAAACTTGTTTTATTTCAGGGTGCTCCTCATGCTGTCGGTTTTTAACCGACATAACTGATAACTGGATCAGGATGTGGCTAGTTCCAAACTAGCTTGAGCTAAATGTGTGCAGAGAGCAAAAAACGGTGCATTAATGACTCCAGGTGACATAACAAAAACAAACAGTAAGACCGTGCCAAACTGAACTTCAAACACATATTTCATTTCTAAGCTTCAAATTAAAAAAAAAAAAAAAAAAAAAAAAGTGCTGTGTTTCATTTCATAATCGCTGTTATTTTCATGTAATTGAAGTGCTTACTTATTCTGGATGAATAAGATTTTTGGTGCGTGTGCGTGTGCGTGTGCGTGCGTGTAGTAGGACAAAGAAATTAAACAGCCTCGGTTGTCTCATGAGGTCCGCCGCTTTAAACTGTTTCAGTGGTGTTTCCTGACAGGAAGACAGTCTATTGTGTGGAAGTCTGAGAGCGACATTACAGACTTCTACAGGCAAATACTTTCACTGTGTAGGTCGACGAGGAGCCAGAAGAAAAAGAAAAGGCTGTTTACATTCCAGATGAGTGATAATGACAGCCTTCTTGCTGTTTTTTCTAAGGTTTAGAGAAGATTTAACAAAACAAATGTCATCATTAACTGGACTGAAAAGTTTTTCAAAACCTGAGTAAGTACGAAAATGTCTCCCAGATTAAACACAGCAGCTGAGAGCTAGAACAAAAAACAGGAAATACAAGTAAGCCAGGCAAAAATAAATAAATAATACTCAGAGTACAATTTGTTGTTATGCAACTGATCTACAGACAGAACATGAAAATACAGATGAGTCGATCAAAACAACACAAACAGCAAAGAAAACACAATAAGCTAATTGTCTGGAAAATAATGAATAGAATTTTTTTTTCAGAATAGAAAAAGGAAAATAAATGAAAACAACAAGTATGTTAAGTATTAGTTCATAAATCGATTGCTTGGACTGCAGGACAGTTTGTGCCGTTACCCACCCGTATGTAGTTAGCATTGATGTAGGTGCTCAGCAGGTCGTTGGAGCTCTTTGACTTTAGGATCACTCTGGAATGAGGGTCTAGGAAACATACCAAGGACAGGAGATGAGGACACAAGGAAAGGTACAAAGGAGAAAACTAACGAGAATAGTTTAAATTAAGCTCAAAAACATTCTGAGGAAAAGTATCACTTTTAATCAGCACCTGAATTTTGAAACTCATGTCTCAAAGTTTACCCAGTCTTGTTTTCTTTATCTGAGAAATATTGTGTAAATCAAACTTTTACTGTCAGTCAATCATCTTAAACTTTTAGTACACACTTTAATTTTCTCTAATCTTGATTATTGCAATTCACTTTTCATATGTGTCACTTCTAACACCTTATCAATGCAGCTGACCTCTCCAATCACCTAACCAGGGTCATCTAACAGTCCCTCGCTATCATATTAAAACCAGAGGTGACCGTGCTTTTAAACTGTAGCTCCCAAACTGTGGAACCGCCTTCTTCAGACTATAAGGTCACCTGACTCTGTTATTTGTTTGAAATGTCTGCTGAAAACTTATTTTTAGGTAAAAGCTGAGGCTTCAATGTAGTCCTAAACAAGCCAATATATGATGACAGTGGATATCTACCTATAACATCTAGGGTTGGTAGAGTCCTATTGCAGGTTATGTTTTAACGTTTGGAGCACATTTAAGAACAACACAGAATGTGGAACAGAGGAAAGTCTGATTGACAGCAGCTCTAGGTGAGCATTCCTTTCTCTTGATTGGTCGGAAGGAAGGAACAGTGCTGTATTGATAACCCCACCCTCCTCCCAAAGCACGGCTACACAAACCAAAAAGTAAGTGTGTGTGTGTGTGTTACATAATGTCTTAATCAGGATAAGTTCCTGGCCGACAGTGTGAGAACAAACTGTGCTCAGAGGAAAATGTATTGTTCCGTCTGCTCATGGGGAAGAGGGAGGTGCGATAATAGCTGTCCTTGCGGTTGTTGGCCTTTGACACTAAGTCCCGCCTACATAATAAAACAACTTCCTGGTTCATCAGGAAATCAGAGACTGGGATTGTTTTGGAAGTATTTCTAACTCCATAGCAACACTGAGAATACTCACTGGGCAATATGGTCTTATATCTGTTCTTGGTCCCATGATTCGGAATATCCAGCTCCTTGGGATCTATGAAGTTCATTGGGATTTCCTGAGATTTTAGGAAGACAAGTTTCAATTTTATGGCACATTTCTTATCCAGATTAAAACACAATGCACTTTACATGAGTATTATTTCAACTTGACTTGGTTAGTTAATGATCTTTGTAAATGAAGAAAATGCAATGCCTTTCTCTTCTCATTGCAAGAAACTGCTGCTGATTTTCTCACATAGAGCTCTAAAATCCATTATAAAGCTGTTCCAGCTATGAACTTGAGGGCATTATGAAAGACTGCATCACTGCATGTAAATCAGCCCTTCAACATTTCAGTGTGTCCCATCAAAAACCCAACCAAAGCATGAAATTCGGGCTCACAGCGAACTCTGCGTGCAGCCTGTGGGTGTTGTTAATGATGTCGCGCAGCTGCTGTCGGGTGAGCGGCCGGCCAGCCGACAGCAGGTACTCCCTGGCCACTGCCTCCCTGGGGGTTACCACGGCGACGTTAAGGGGCTCCACAGTGCCGAGAGCAGACATGTCCAAAACCAGGGAGACATTAGAGCCACGTCTGCAGAGGAAGGATGGGAGGGAAGAGGCAAAGACAGCTTTTGTTAAAAAATGGAAGGGCTGATCACGCGAACGAGTTCCCTTCCTTCCTACATTTTTATTGCACTTCTCTGGTTTGCTGGTTGAGTTTCAGTTTGGCTTGGTCAATTTTAAGGTTTTTCCTGACTCAGAGTTTGCAATTTGATAAACAAAAATCCCCCTTAATGCTTCAGACAATTTAACACAAAGAAAAACCAAAACTGGTTGAAAATAATTTTTGTTTACTTTATTTTACAACAGCAGTGATTTAACCTCGGCTCTTACTAAAAACTCTGTTTGGTCTGACAAACTCTTGCTTTCATAAGGAGACAACGCTCTTCCAGCTGATAACAAACCACCGAACCCAACATCAAAGAAGTTGTCGTGTTCAAAATGGTTTGCTCCATCTGACAAATCACTCACTTTAAAAGCTCAGTCTCATTCCTCCTGTACATCTTCAAACCAAAAATTCTGTTTTAAAATAATTAACTGCTGTTCACCGTCATCATGACTCCACACAATCTGGTTTTACGTATGTAGGGGAAACCACCGCCAACCTCAGCAGGGTATATGGTTCAAAGAAGGATTCATTCCCTTCTGGGGCTCAAACCCGGTCACAGACAGTCTGTTTGATGAATTGTTACCTTCAAATTATAACAAAAATATAGTCAATTATTTTACATTCAGGGAATCTGATCTGTCTGGTGACTGACCATTTGCCAATTACAAAGTAATGCAATGACAGATTCCTGCAGTCTTGCTAATCAACAGCTAGCCAACAAATGTTATCTTATTCGCTAACATTCAAGTCAAGTGCCAAGAGAGCTCTGAATTATACATTGGGGAAACCAAACAACTTCTGCTTAAGCAGATGGCACAACAGGATTCAGAAGTCAATTATTACAAGATGAGGATGTGCACATGGTGGACTGGAAGGAGCACTGGGTTGACTGGGCTGACAAGGACGCCCATTTTTATGAAAAGGGGACATCTCTGAACCAATGAGGGGACCTAATGGTCACAGCAGCCAAAAAAGCTGGGGTGCAGCCATCTCCCTCACAGTTTGCATGGTAATTGCTTATGAAATGGCACTTGTGGCTCATGGTTAGGCACTGGAGCTGGTTTCAGTTGTTATGCGGCTTTATGGTTTATAATGTAGGGAAACCTGCAGTCAGCTGACTGAAAAAGTTACTTTGATGAGTGATGAAATATTTCTTCCTGGATGAATATGCAGCATCCAGATGAACAGACAAACATCCACCTATTGACATGAAAGTCTGGTTTTATAAGACTCATTAAAACATGATTTTTCAATAATTCATGATAATTTTATGAATATTTTCAATTCAAACTGGAACTTTTCATACTTTGTGTACTTTGGTTTTACTTGCACATCTCTGGTTGTTGCCTCCTTGATATTAATTACATGCTGCATGCATTCTTCTGTCTAAAACATGGGGTGCTGCCATCCCGTCCAGTGCAGACATATCTGGCTAAATAACCAATGCATTTTACATTATTCAAGAATCTCGTGATAATCCCTAAATAAACAAAGGAAATTCTTTATTGACAGCAGATTAATAACCAACACAAACTTCATGTTGAAAGAGCAGAACTGCTGAGCTGAACTCGTCGGAACAAAAGGCCGAGAGGTACAGAAGACAAGGTGTGCTTTGATGGGGTTCATGTGGGTGGACTCTCTTCGTCTGACTACGTGTCAGCCAGTTTCCTCTCCAGGATGCTGCTACTTCCAGTTTGTCTGATTGGCGATTGGCTGCCATCCAGAGTGGACAACGCACACACAGACGCACAAGTGAGACACAGACACCGAGAAAAACATCCTGTTCTCACTCAGAGCCCGAAATCTTCCTTCCTTTTCTTACCTTAAGGAACACTGTACGTTTAATTACCTCGCTCTGATGTAACCAGAACAAAATGGCCTCCGAGGTCTGAGTGTGATTTAGCGGAAGACTTAGGAGCAGCAGATAAAGCCCTAAGTGCTCAACGTCAAGCCGAGGCACACAAAGATGTTTTCTTTTCAGTTATGAAACTACTTAAGGGGGGAAATGAGCCTCAGCCAAGTTTGAAGGCGACAGCAACTGTATGAAAATGTAAGTCGGCATTCTCTCAACACGTCTGACTTAGAAAAATGAGGTCAAACTAATTTACTCAACCAAATCCAAGCATCTCACAACTAAATGCGTCTTATGTAACTAATGTGCCGAAGGGTGACTTTTTAAGCCAAAAACATCATCATATTACTGAAACGATATGATGATAAAAACCTACAAAGATGTGAGATAAACTTTAGGCACACCTGCCAATGTTTGCCAAGCTTTTACTCTTTTAAGGTTTGTATTAAGATATTTATGATATCTAACAAAGGGACAAATTGTTGAAAAGAGTGAGTCAGTTTAAGTAAGTGTACACGTTATATGGCACAGGTTGGGAACACAAGAAGACCAAAACTTCACCAGGACTACGGATTCACAATCCTACCGCTTTAAATTTATTATCCATCCATCCATCCATTCGCTTCCGCTTATCCTTTTCAGGGTCGCGGGGGGCGCTGGAGCCTATCCCAGCTGTCATAAATTTAAATTTATTAGTAATCTGATAATTCAAAGGTAAGGTGGCAAATTCTTTCCACTCGAGGCGATTCATGTTAAACGCCTGTCCACACAGAAAGTGATTTAGTTGTTGGAGAACGCTTCGAGCTGTTGGTTATCCGCTAGCAGGGATGCCACGCTCCTGCTGAGGAGGTAATCAGCAGGACTCTTTGATCCCACTCAGAGTTGATAAATTCTGTAATTCGGGATCCACCAACTTCACCTCCACAGCAATTAGTTTGTTTACAAGGCTCAGAGTTTCAGATACTTCCCATCAGACAGGCCAAAGAATCTGATTTAGTGGAGAAGAAACCAGTAAAACTCCAGAGCCTACTTCTGCCTTGCCAAATATATTGCACTCCACTCGGGAGAGAAGTCTGCATTATGAAGCTGGAGGTGTCATTAATCACAGCTTTGTCAGCCAGAAGAATCTCCACTGCAAGCTGAAAATGACTTTATTAGGTCTAAGGAAAGAAAACATCAGAGTTTGGGTTAAAGACGCCCTGTATAATCAGGAACTAGCCCTTTATCAACTCCATCAGACGCAGACAGCTCCTGGAGCGAGGTCTCAGCGCACACACAGGATGGACTGAGGGGACAAAGAGGGGTCGTTTTAAACTTTCAACTCGAGACCAAGAATAAAAATGCGTTCATAAGAATCAGTTTATGACTGTGGAAACCTGAACTAACAATACACACCTCACAGCTCCAAGCCTGAGACAAGTGTGGAAGTGTGTCCGACGGGACCCCTCTATTCATATAAACACCAGCCTAAGGACCTGCTGAGTCCTCTCTGATAGATATGAACACACACTCTGCAGACTGATTACAGAGGAAACTTACGTGACTGTCTAAATGCAAGCCTTCGGTACTGATAAACAGGCAGACAATATATTAAAAGGGAAAGCTGAACCCTTCACCCCTATAGTGAGGGGGATCTCCTGGCTCCGCTCTGCGGTGCCCTGCAAAGCCACTTGTACCCTTAGAAGGAAGGGTTGCTGCAAATCACTTTTATCCTACGACAACATTTCTATCCTGATGGGAGCGGTCTCTTCCAGAATGATAACGCTTCTCTCCAAAGGCTACAAGGGCTCACTGAGTGGTTTGAGGAGGCTGGACATGATGCGAATCAAACACTATGGCCTTTAAAGTCAACCGATCTTAATCCAGTTCAATCCCAAATTTAACATCACAGCTATAGAGCAGCTAACACCATCAAAAGCAACAGCTTACAAAAGTGTTTGCATTTTATAATCAGGAAATAGACGGTACCCAGCTTCAAAGAGGTTTTTCTTCTTTTTGCACTGTTTGTGTCGAACTTGCCAAACACATTTCTCGTGCTTCCAAGTCTTTAGTAACAGCGAGAGTAAATGTTAAGACTCCATGAAATGAGACTGAAAAAAATTAACTAATCATGGATTTAATGTTTCCACCACACTTTCCACCTTGTGTAAGCACATCTGTTCAAAGGCTCATTGTGAGCACGTACACAGCTCAACACCTGCCTGCTCCAACAATCACAGGTTAGAGGTTACGCTACTCCACACACCCACACACACACACACACACACACACACACACACACGGAGCGCGTTCTTCCTCTCACAAACACTGAGTGCTCATTAGATACATTTCCATCTGAATATTAAAAATAAATAAATAAATAACATACAGGCTTCATTGCCATTTGAAATTCAGTAGCTTTTTGATCTTACAATATTTTATAATTAAAAAATTCCCATTTTAATTCATCCAGATTCCAGATGCTTTTACATAAGACTGTAGATATGTGTGCTACCACACAGCTGAAACTGTACTGAACCTCTACTGGGCACACGTCAGTGTGACCGGGTCCTACAGTTACTAGTCTGGTTTTATTTAAGGTGATGTCTTTTTCAGGGACAGGCTCTCTTTTTTCAGTCCAAACCACATTCAGCACAACAGAAGAGTTCAGGTCTTAAAGTGTGATGTTCATGTTTGGTACCGGTGTTTTTTCAACATGACAATCCAGAAGAAATTCTTACCTTTCTTGAAGTCCTGCAGCTGGTTTCATCCTGAAGGGGGAGGGGCAGGGCTTCAGCTCGTTATTGGATGTAACTGGGGTCACGCTGGGTGGGGGTGTGTGGTTGTTGCTACCAATAATTGGTACAGGTGTGGGGGCGGGGCTATGAGGAAAAAATAGAGCAAATTAAGCCTAGACTGATTAAAAACTATCAAAGCAGCAAGCTGTGGAGCTTCATAAGATCATTCCCATTATGAACATCTGCAGATGTTATGCAGCTGAGAAGTCCCGACTTTTAATCAGATTATCACTTTATTAAAACTCAAACAGAAACTACCAAAGCATCATGGGAAAAAGTCTGTGGCTAAATAAAATAACCTTGGCAGGGGGACGACAGGTGGACCGAGGTGATGGCAGGCTGTGATTGGCTGTCGCTGGGGAATGGGTGTGGCTACAGCAGGCAGGAGCTCAGCTTGGACCATGCTTCCTGAAACGATCACCTGAAACACACACACTCGTTAAGTTGCATTCCTGAGCTAACCTGGCTGTTATAAGCTGGGCATACACTGCAATTTTTTCAGTCATGTTATTCAGCTCGGGTTCGTCAGTCACGATGCGTGGTCTCACACTATACAGCACAATGCTCTGATGCGACCGGAGTGCTCACACTATGCGTCCATAACATGAAGCTTATAACACAAAATCTGTCTCTTGGTCTCCCTCTGTCTCTCACACACACACACACACACACACACACACACTTTGCTAAAGAAAAACATTGATCAGGCAGCTGCAACTCAGCAGTAATGTCCATCCAACTCTTTTCACGGTTGGTGCAGTCGTGATAAATTTGTGAGGCCAGACCGAAAAGGCTCGGATGAGCTTGCCAAAGATCTACAAGTTGTGCTTTCATCGCTTGTGTCCAGATCACACGCTGCACTGCCGTGCTGCTCTGTCTTCCTGCTTCCATTTCTGTTTGCGAGTGCGCATTGTGAGAGGCTGCATTGACATCCTCACGAGTGCCGACAGGATTTCAACCAGGTTTGATTTTCTTGCGACCCTGCAATTGTTGATCGGGAGTTGGTCGTGAGGTGTTAATCACTTCTCATCACCCCATGTATACTACACGATGCACGACACACGATAAAGGCGAAACTCGGGCCGATCCCCAAAACGGTCGCACGACTGAAAAATCCACTCAAAATGGACCAAAAAAATCGCACAGTGTATGCCCAGCATTAGACAAGCAGTGGGAGTGTGGTGGTGACCTTGGTGCCCTTTGACCTCTGGGTGGGGTCTGGAGGTACTGTCGGGGTTAGATGGAGGTCAGGGGGTGGAGCTTTCAGCTGTCTGTCAGAAACCTGCACCTTCTCTTTCATTCGGTACAAAACCTGGAGGGAAAAAAGAAAGAAAGATCGAGGTCGTTGCTGCAGAGCGTGAAGGATGGAGCTCGTTCAGATCAGGAACCTGAAAATGTTCTGATCCCAGATGTGAACATCCAGGATTTGCATGCTGGAAAAAAACAAAAAAAACAACAGGAACCTTCTAGAAAAAAAAATACACTTAAGGATAAATGATGATGTCATTTATTGTTTTTTTTTAACATTGCATTTTTAGTCTCTTCTATTTTGTTTTTAGGAGTAATTTTTTTTGTTTTACCTTCCTGTGGGCCATAATTATTTTATCAAGTTTTCCACTGACTTTTTTCTATGTCTTCTATCAGCTGTATTTAATAACTTCTTGCTTTGTGCTGGTTGACTGATTTTCTTATATATTCTCTGTTTACTGTGTTTAATTTATTTTATATAGTTTCTTACATCTATATATTTTTTTTATATTCTTTATTATATTAATATTATTTTTTTAAATATATATTTGGGTTGACTTGTGTATTTCCTTCCCATTATTTTTTATTTTCTATTTATTGTATTCAAATGCTGTTTTATTTCCCCCACTCTATTTCTTTTTCAAATACTGGAAAGTGACATTTGTATTCTTAGATTTTTAATATATTACAGTTTTATTCTATTTTATCATCCTTTTATGTTATTCTTATTTTAATGTATTTATTGCTTTGTTTCTTTTGAGGGTTCACTGGTGAGTTTCTGCTTGAAGAGCAACAAAATTTGTCCAGAGGAAAAACAATTTACTTCTTTCTTTTTTGTTTTTAAATATAATATTTTAACAGGTTTTCATTCCGTTTTTGGTCTGTTTGTTGGATCTGACATAAATCTGCTAAACCTGTGAATATTGGAACATTGTAGAAAAGGAAGAGGAGAAAAAAGGGAATATAAGGCCGAGGCATGCAGAGGTTTGTGTGTGCAGGTGCTCCTTCATGTGGACAAGATGTGACGTGCAACTTTTAAATATTAGTGACTATTTTGTGTTTGCTTTAAAAATTATTTGTTGTTCATATGCATATGATTATGTGATTTTATTTGTTTCTTCTTTCTATTTGGGGTTCATTAATATTTTTTTGTCATTCTAAAAAGATTTATTTATTTACATTTGTTTTTTATAACTTTTTATTTTCTTTTTGTATTTTGGGGAGTGACTTTGTAATCTTATTTAATGTTTTTATTAAGTTTTGTTTGTCTCTTTTGTTTGTAATTTTTTCAGATTTTTATTATTTCTAAGAATGAATTATTCATGAATTTGTTTTCTTTCTTCTTGGAGAATTCATTTATTTACTTTGAAGGCTTCATATGTTCTTCAGTAACTCTCTGACCTAATTACATGTAAGTCAAAGTGCTTGAAGGAGTTCTTGTTAACTGGTTGATTGGATTTACTGATGTGGCAGCTGAGGATTGTGAACCCAGATTTGAACCCAACATCGACTAATTAGATTAGCAAATCTTCTATCTTCTTTCACTGTGGGATATAGGACAGGTTTTTATGCTAACTTTATACACATTAGTGAGTGAGTGTCCAGTCTTGCATATTTACAAAAAACAAACAAACAAACAAACAAACAAACAAACAAACAAACAAAAAACAAAAACAAAAAACACACATTTACCATCAAGCAGGTGATGACGATGACGAATACAGTGAAGAAGAGGACGACAGCATAAAAGCCTTCTCTGCTCCACACGTGGTCCCTCTGCTCGCCCTGAAGGACGTTTTTCTACAGAGGAAACGAAATTTAAAATCCAGTTTGTGATCATCTGTTCAGGATTTGCTTTATGACCTCCTCACGGTCTGTGTTAGGCTGTGAAGGTGGGAGGCAGATCTGAAGACGTTCAGTCCATCATGATCTAATATTTCCCAACAGGCCTGCATCTGTCAGCTCGTACTTCCTGAGAATATCTGATTTCAAAAAATTTCCACAAAATTATTGAAGCTATTCGTCCAGAATATGTGAACACAGTTTTTGTTCTTCACAGTGATTTTACAGCCTTAAGCTGCATTTATACTTGACCTTTACTTTAAAGTTTATTAGATTTACAGACTCTGGTTTTGTTTTGTTTATTTTTGGTAGCACGTTTTCCAAAACAGTGGCTCCAAATTTTTTGCACAGTACTTTAAAGATCACCATAAAGAAGATATTATAGGAGCTGCCATTCAGTCAGAGATTAATAACCTCTGACTGAATGTTGTCACTGCAGTCAGAAGTCTGAGAGCATTCAATATTCAAAAACAGATTTTTGGTGGATTACTCCTTTAACGCAGCCTGATTGTGGGCATCTGCTTCTCACTGACACCTGTGGGAAGTTTCTGATTTGTTGCTGTAATATCGCCACAGAAGAAGAACTGCGTTAGTCACAGCTGCGACTGTGAGTGATAATATTAACTTAACGTATAAAGCTGCTCCGCTCCTCATCTGGCTGATCGATGGCGCTTTAATAGTTCTATTAAACTTTCAAGAGCGGCGCTCTGCCCTCTAATAATCTCAATCCATCCTCCCTGCCTGTCTCCATGGCAACTAATGGGGATGCTTAACAAGAAACACACACACACACACACCTCAGTGGAGACCTCGGTGATGCCAAAGTGTCCCAGGTGGCGATGAAGCACCCTGACGTTCAGTGATTGGATGACCTCCTCGGCGGGGCGGGGCTCGGAGATCCCCAGCCTATCGGAGGACACAAACAGCTCGATGCCATTCTTCTTCTCCTGTAAGAGATGTCTGTCAGTCAGGCAGTCAAGTGAACAGCGGGTGAGCAGCGGGTGATCGACTGGCATCTTACATTCAGCTGGTTGATGTGGACGTGCCCCACAGGAACGCCCAGCGCTGCCGCTACACCCTCCCGAAACCACCGAAGAAGACTGACGTTCAGCCTTCTCACATCCACAGCCAGGTACTGAGAGAGAGAGAGAAGAGAGAGACCGGACCCATTTGTGTCGTTTAATGCAATCATCTCACCCAAAAAAAACCAAATAAAACCCCCCCAAAAAACAAAAAACACAACAACAACAACAAACATAGCTGCCCTGCGCTTAGATGCATAATTATTGTACCAACAAACCATCTGAAGAATCTAGTTTTGGTGAGTAAAATTCTAGAAACTGTAAAACTATATTTTATGGACGCATTTGCCCGATAACCCCAAAAGTCATAGCAGCCAAAAAAAACTCTACTGATGCAGCCGTGCTAGGATATTAAATCTAGCCAAAAATATCAAACAGCAAATATCAAAAAAGTCATGCAAAAAACAAAAATGCCAACACTGGAGCTTTACAGCGAGTCCACGACCAGTCCAAGGCCTGAAGCCTGTCGATTACATACTGTAACCCCAGGTTCTGAGAACACTGGTGCAGCCGTCTAATACAAAGAGACCAAAAACATGTCATGACAGTTTTGCACTGATGGGAGGACACCGTGAAGCAGATGGGAAAGTTATGCTGATCTGAACTTTGATGCAGTATGATGGACGGGACTATGAATGCGAGAACAGGACATTATTAGCTGAAGGCGGTCACCGACACGAGCTGAGCTGGAAACTAAAACTTGGAATTCAGCTGAAAAACACCTGCAGACATCACCTGATTATACAGCGCACCGTTTTCGTGATGTTTTCAGATTTGAAATTATTGCATCGTGAATGTGTGTTTAAAGGGGAGAAACAGAGTATTCAGCCAGTCGTGCTTTACTGTACTCTCTTTTTATCCTTGGTCTGGCCAAAATAACAAAAATAATAATAAAAAGCAAAAAAAAAGCAAAAAAATGAATGACAGCTCTGAACTGAAGATCAGTCCCGACTCCGACAAATAAAACTGGAAAAGAAAACCTAAATAATCACCATGCTGGATCTCCTGCCTCTCCTTAGGAGGAGAGACTTTTGTTCTGTGGCTTCATCACCAAACAGATCAAATCATCCCTCCATCGCCCATCCTGTTATTTTATCTCTCTGTGCTCTCACCCTCCTCCTCCGGTTTGGCTCTTCTGGTTTTCCCAAAAGCCGCTCAGCTTCCAGAAAAAGTGATATGACAGACGCTAATGAGTCACTGAAGTTTACTGCAATCTGTGTGCAGAGAGAGCCAACAGGAAGTGCTTCTTTGGATGAAGACTGACGAGTACACAGACAAAGAGCTGTTTGGTTTAAGTCTCTCATTTCAAAGTAAACTTTATATTTAAGGGAAGTGAAGGTTCAGATGTATTGACTTTAAATCCACTTATCAAATCCAAATCCTCCCAGATCCCTCAATGATCATCTCCAGTTGTAATCATTTGCAAACATTACAGATAGATGCAGTTGGCTCAGTTAACAGCAGTTTATAGACCTGAGCTACTTCAGTAGGGACGGTGGGGCCAGCGGGGGCTTTGTGTGCTGTGGATCAATTTGACTATGCGGGCAAAAGAAATACTGCTGTCCTTGTCATCTCACACCTGTGCTGAGACACTACGGAGAGCGACAAGCTGAACACACTCATAAGTGCTGCCGCTGCCCTAACATCACACTGTGCGTGCTTGTGTATGTGTGTGCATGTGCTTGCTTGTATGTGCATGCGTGTGTGTGTGCTTGTGTGTATGTGTGCACGTGTGTGTGCGTGCGTGCGTGCGTGCGTGCGTGTGTGTGTATGTGTGCACGTGTGTGTGCGTGCGTGTGTGCTTGTGTGTGTGCGCCCGTGTGCATGCTTGTGTGTGCGCGCGCATGTGGGAGGTTGTTTACTAATGGCTAAAACAACCTGTTCTGCTGCCACTTAATTCAATATGAGGAACAAAAAGCAGAGGCACACAGCTGATGTTATTATCCAACTGCGTCTGGTTGCAGCTCGTTCTGTTAAACAAACATCTCGAGAGACACAAAAACACAAACGCGTAACCCACTACTGCAGAACTGGACGCCACTAACCAACCGATGTCTGCTCTATAAAGGTGAGCAAACTGAAAAATACCAAAAAAAAAAATGCTCAAATTAAAGCAGTTTGTTGAGAAACTCATTTAACTTTCACCAACTGACAAACCAAACCAGATGTTTAGTCATAGATGATAAAGAAAATGAGAAACCTACGAAGCTCGAGTCACCACAAAACAGAGAATCAACGATACAAAACAAACCTCTTTGTTTAAAAAATGTCAAAGAAACCATCATGTTTATGCCTCAGAAATCAGCTTCACCTGCTGACAAACCAAAGTACTCAGCTTTCTGACGTGAACAGCTACACAAAATGAAAAGTCTCAGATTTAAGATGTTTAAACTTCTTCAGTAATCAAAATAAAATGTTTCTCTGAACAGTTTGCTGAGACTTAGCTTCACAGGCTGAAAATCTCAAAACTCTTACTGGCTCAAATAACCAGAAAAAGAAAAAGAAGATAAAGATGAATCTTCAAAATTGTAAGTTTTGATATTAACAAATTAAAAAGTTCTCAATAAGAACCACTTCATTTTCCTCAGTGCTTTAAAATGCCTGGAATGGTCACCCAGTGAACTAAATACCTTCAGATTATTAACAAACTGTTTCAATGTGAAGAATGACTCATCAGCTGAGTGAAAGTTAAACAGAGAAACTGTCAAATACAGAAAGAAGCTCACCGAAGTTCATCCTCAGAAGCAGCTGCAGTCTTAAATGGATGTCAGTGAAAGAGGAAAAAACAAACAAACAAGCAAACCACCAACAACACCTACACAACCTTACCGAGAAAACATGCAAACATTGTTGATCCTCGCCGACTGCCACAGGAAGCTTTTCACTGAATGAACAGACACATACACAGAGGCAGGCGATGCGCCTAGCAGTCAGGGCTCAGGGACTTTTTGCTCCAATTTCTGATCTTGTCATTCCCTGATCTCTCATTGGCTTAGAGGAAGAGAGAGCTCAACCTGCTACCTGATTGGCCGTTGTCCCAGTAATGCCATTATCCCGCTGTGCTTCCTGTCGAGATCAGGTGCTATTTCTGTCCCCCCACCCCCACCACACACACACACACACACACGTTAATAACAGCTAATATCCTCCGGTCAGGTGGGAAGGGAATCCAATTTGGTTCAATGAGAAAAATCGGAAAGAGGGGGAGGCTAAAGTAGTGCAGATAAATAATAAAAACATAAAAATATTTAAGAGTTGGAGTAAAGTAAAATTACACACTTTGCAGAATCATATACTGTACATCTTATTAGTGGATCTGATGTGATACATAAAGAATCAATTATTATTAATTATATAAAATAATCATGATGTGAATCAATAAAGAGAATGATTGGTTGCTGCCCTATAAATAAGTAGGTTACCATTTCATTAAACAAATGGTTTATCATTAAGTGGCAACCTCAATGCACGTAGAATTACGAAATTATCGAAAAACTGCAGTTCCCCCAATGTCCACCAGAGGCTTGAGCAGTGAAATATATGGAAGCCTGTTTCCGCCACTTAAAAAAAAAAAAAAAAAAAATCATATAAATACACACACACACACACACACACACACACACACTGAAATTTTGAGTTATCCTTCTTGAAATTTCGATTGATTAACTCACAATTTTGTTTTATTAACTCGAAATTTTGAGAACAATAAACTCAAAAGTTCGAGTTAGCTCTGCCAATCAGTAACCTACATGGAATGTCCACTCAAAACCGGTTCACAACAAATTGGCGCTTTCGAGAGTACGTTTGCTGCTATGTGATTCAGCTACACAAGGATTTCATCATTTATGAAGCCACGCTGAAAATAATCAGCAACTTGTGCATTCATGACTGGCTGTAATACTGGTAGCTTAGCTGTAGCATTTGTTTTCTTACCGTATTGGTCCATTTGATTGACCTTTGTTGTTATTATTTATTTTATTTTATTTACAGATGGGACAGACATGACTGGGGGATAGGAAAGGGAGAAAGAAAGATGAAGGAAAAGAAAAACAGAGGGGAAGAGGGACAGTGAGAAAGGGCACTTAAAAAGAGAAAGCAAGAGAAAAAAAAAAAGAAACAAAATCTCCTGGATCACTTGTTGAGAGAAAAAGACGAGAAAACTAGCAAAAAAAAAAAAGAGAGCAACATAATAAACACAACATCATCGCATTAATCTAGCTAAGTGTAAACAGCAGTAAATACTAAATATTGAATGCTGTGGTGCAGCACGCAGGACAGACAGCGCACAATGTGCTTTGAGGTAGCAGCCAAGAAAGGTGTAGTTTATGTCTATGGACAGTGAACACCCGTGCGCAAACCTGTGTGGATCAGCGCGCTTGTATTCAAAAGGTTTCCCCATGTAAAGGTCTGCTAGAGGGTGTAGGGAGCCATAGCCCCGTCCCCCAGGGCATGAAGCAGGCATGGAGGAGATTCAGGCCCCAGACATCCAGAGGCCCCAGAGTGCGAGAGCCCAAGGAGGACCACCGGAGGGGCATCTGTGCCACCCTCCTGGGAAGAGCTGAGGAGAGCCCCAGACGAGGGGTCACCCAGCAGCCACGGAGCAGAAGCTAGAGGGGACTGCACTGGCGTGCCCGTCGGCTCTGCCGGCAGCCAGCTGTGCCAGAGTGAACCGAGCTGCAGGCCCAGAGGCCGGAGGCCCGAGGGCCCCCTACGCCCCGGAAGAGGCCTGACCGAGCAACAGGCGCCAGGCCCTGCCAAGTAGCTACCGGGAGTGAGCTGATACATACCTGAGTGGATGTAGCTGCTAGCTGTATGCTAGGCTTCAGCTCAGCTAACTGGAATCCCTGTACTAGACCTGTGGATTGCATTTGTACTGTTGGAGCCCTTTTATTTGCGATTATCTGATCAATAATATGGCTGCTGGGCAGCAAATCGTAGTAACAGACCATCGACACAGTATAGCCAACCTAGTATGAGCCAACTACTCCTCCAAATGTGGTACTTCTGGTTCCAGTAACAAGGTGTAGTCTTGGTCACAGTGTCTACGTTTATCTGAGCCTTTCCGGAGGTTCATCACAGGGAGTTTTTGCTTCTCACTGTTGCCAAGTGCTTGTTTATGGGGGGTTGATTTTGGGGGCTTTCCTCTGCATTATGGTAGGGTCTTTACTAGTGGTGCAACGGATCAAAAAATCTCACGGTTTCGGATCAGATCACGGTTTTAAGTCACAGATCGGATCAATTTTCGGATCAGCAAAGAAAAGAAAAAAAATACAAAATTTTAACATTGACTTATTAACTTATTTAAGTACTTTTTGCCTATTAAAAATATTAAAATCAAGACTCATTCCACAGAATTATATAAAAACAAATTAAGGTGCAATATAGGGCAGTACAGGGCTTTGTATCTACCACTGCGCTGTGATATAATGAGCGGTCACGGTCACGTGGCTTTCCGTTGCCCTGGAGGTCGACCCATTTGTAGTTGGGCAACAGAAGATGCCTGGGACAGTTCAGCCATAACTTATAACTTATACATAACTTTTCCTGCTCATGCATGCCTGGGTACAATCTTGTCACTAAAGTGGACGCGCAA